>NW_028280856.1:2132500-2427500 GCF_059751285.1 Brachycentrus maculatus
AAGACAAACACGTTGTATTTACATTAATAAACACTAAAATTGGTCCTATACCAATATTTCATTTTGTTATTGAAAACATCATTTTATTCCACAGCAAATTAATGCCACATTAATTAACCTATATATAACACAAATAGTATTCGACAATGTTTTACCATTTTCGATAATGATACTAAATTGCTCGAAATATGTGTCACAATAGATTTTAAGATATAATGAATAAATATTCCAAATTTAATTTGAATTAATAATAGAAACATATTACTTTTCTTTGAATTCTGGATCCATTGATGTTGTTATATTAATTTTACAAAATGAGGACCAAACGAACCTACTCCCGGAAGACATTACAGGAAGAATGTCCCCTAACTTGTGGTGAGTACCCAGATCAATCTACACGTGGCGTGGTTCATACCCCATAGCTATCTGGGTGGGTGGCTGACAAAATTACATAAATAATCGACCAATTACGGCACGTGGTTCAACCCTTCTCTGCCCTGAACCATTTCCTCTTTTTTTAAATAAACCCATTCGGGGATCCAAAATATATGATCTGAGAAGGTACTTTATGGAAAGATATACATGTAGTGTATTGTCATATTTTGTTATTTTGTTTTTACCTTATGTTTTTTTATATTTTCTCATTTGTTACATTTTCTGTTTTTTTTAAATATTTTCTCATTTGTTTATTTTTAATATACTTCTTACCTTATGTTTCTCTCATTTATTTCTTTTAAATATGCTTCTTGTGTCTATTTATTATACCGGTTTATAGTTTTTATATTTTGCCATGTATAAGTATTAGTTTTGGTTATTTAAAAAAAAACTTTTTTGTTACTTTATTATTTGTGTTCCAGTCTTGTTGACCTTAATCCCATGTCCCAAAATGAGAAATAGAAATAACTCATCAGGAATATTATATGCATAATAAATATAACTTATGTATGTAATATGTTTTGAAATAAATAAATAAATAATATTTACTAGTTGCAAAAGAAAATTCTCGTTCTATTTTTTGACATCTCAACAAAGATATAAAATAATATGGAAATCTGGGCATTTACGTGGCTTACGACCGTCATCCGTAGTCTGGTTTAAGTGATCACTTTACAGACGTGCAACATTCACCAATAATATCCATATTCTTTTTCATGTCAAAAAAAAATATTATAAAATAATTAGAGATAATCCAAATTTGTGTTTGGACACACTCAAAATTTAAAAAAAATCAAGAAAATCCTCTATATTGAATGCAAAATGATTGCCAATAATCTACTTCTTATTATTTTTTAGATTATTTATTATTAGATTATTTTATAAACTGGAAGATGCCTTAAAATATAATTTTAAATTTTATACAGCCAATTATATAATTATATTTATATAAATGAAAATGGTATTCTCTGGCATTTCTCATGTGTGTATTTATAATCCAGGATTCGGACCTTACATACTAATATAAGAGTTTCTGCTTAGTAAAAAGCTTATTTACATCTCACCAATAGATGTCTCTAGTGAAGTTCTAGTGATTCAAGAACAAGGTTTCTAAATTGGTTCATGTATATAGAACTTCCAAGAATTTGAGTAGTATGGTTGTCAATAATGGGTAGAATTGGTGAATGTTACACATGTGTAAAGTGATCACTTAAACCAGCCTATGACGGTCGTCAGCCCCGTAAATGCCCAGACTTCCATATTCTTCTTCATCTTTGATGAGTTGTCAAAAAATAATAAGTTTATTTACATAATAAAGTACCTGAGAGGAGGTTAATGCTACTAAGGTAATAATTTATTATATTATAGCCACTTGTAAGGAGATAATTGTGAGAAGCCAGAGCAAGTAAGCTAGATCGAGTAAGTAATTATCCAAGTGGAATTGTCGGTCACGGGTACACGTGTTAGATTCCACTTAGCGGAGAGAAAACATTGGAATTACGTGTATAGTTCCATTGTTCCACCATTCAAGTAGACCAATTTGAGCTTAATCTATTACGAGATATAAAAATCAGCCTTAGAAGCGTGTCAAATAATGCTGATTGAGTGAGACATTTAACAAGGCTTTGGTTCAAAAGTCGTGAAATTTGTTTGAATATATCGACGGCCCCTACGTAAAGTACTCTATCTGCAAATCTTTACAGGAGTGTTTTTCAATGTATTTTTTAAAATTAATTAATGGTTTTATCCGAAATTCTAAATAAGTATTATACATTTAAAAAACATGATAAAATTATGTATATATATATATATATATATATATATATATATATATATATATATATATATATATATATATATATATATATATATATATATATATATATATATATATATATATATATATATATATATATATATATATATATATATATATATATATATATATATATATATATATATATATATATATATATTTATATATAAATACAATTATTTTTGAAATAAAATAATATAATAAAATATAACATAAATAATATGTGAAAGTCCCTTTCCAAGCACAAGAGCTCAGTCTCTTTATTGGAGAGAGATGCGTTAATAATTTTAAGATTGTAAGTAAAAATGTTTTCCAAATTAATTTAAAAAAATTTTAAACTCTTGTTACCTTATAATTTTTTTATTTTATTTTTTTTGTCAAAAAATTCATACCAAAACAATTTTTTTTAAATGACATATTGCGGCTTTTCACTACCTGGTAGGAAGGGAATGTACAATGAAAGAGAGGAAAATAATGTCTTTGAAAGAGTTTTAGTAATAATGCTTAACTTATAAAATCCCGTTTTTGTACAAAATCACCTCAAGGGCGCTAACAACTCATAATTTACATATTTCATGTCTTACATTTTAACATTTGCACAATTAAATATAAGAAAAGTTTAAAGATAAGGCACACGTCTTTTAGCAAGAATGGTGGAAGGAAATGAAAATACGAGAGCGTAGATGAAATAAAGTTACGAGTATATGTTTAACAAAATACTAAAGAAAGCATAGATTTAACAATTCCCTTATCATTCATCGTTCACATTGTGTAATATCACTTTTATAAACACCTATTCCTGACTACCAGGCTCACTAAATCATTCAGTAAAATAAAATTATTACGATTTGATATTAGTATAAAAATAACATTTTGAAAGATGGATGAAGACACTTTTACACAAACTGAACGATAAATGATAAGGAGAGTGTTATTATTATATATTATTATATATTACCATACCACAGAATGTCAGATGACAGACTTCCACGTATCGCCCTTCAAGGAATCCCTGAAGGACGCAGACCCCCAGGCAGACCTTCAAGAAGGTGGAAAGACAGCTGGTAGTCAACATCTCAAGAGTTACAAGTGGAGGCACAAACAGATCCTTAAGATCTAGAAAAAGAAGAAGAAGACCATACCACAAAGTTAACAATGCTTTTAATATACAAAATATAACCCATAGATTTATTCTTACAATTTAAAATAACATATGTTGTATTTTAAGAGAAGAAACACTAAAGAAAATAGTATTTTCTTTTGATAAAATAGTAATTACTGTATAATTAGATTGATTAGATTGAAAGACAATCAAATTTTAATGTAACGTAGCTACACAGGGTGTTTCATATTTTAAATTATTTTATCGTAAGATTTCCTCGATTAATACCTTTTTTGTAAACATAACGTAATGTTTACTTTATTGTTTGGTAATATAACAGTATCCTTGAATTCATTGTTTATTTGTGCCAAACAACTTAAAAGTGGTTTTAAAAAATAATTAATATTTGAAATAAGTCGTTAAACACATTATGAACGATGAAAGTTACGGAGAGTGTTTAATATCAATATTTTTGACCGAATAAGGGCATTGGTAATAACAATATCCTAGTAAGATCATTAGATGCTGTGAAGACTATGCATTAGGTCTGTTCCACATAATTTATAATAACATATGGAACACATTTAGGTATCTGGTGGAAGAAATAAGAAACCTCGGTATTTATTCATTTAAATAATGGAAGCTTCGAGAAGAATTATGGTGACGATTTACTTACCTTAAAAATATGAATTCATAATGAGAGACTAAAAGCATGCTTTGATAAAGAGATACCACCTGAAAAGGCAGGTTTTAAAAGACATAAGAGTAAGTTACAGAATAATAAATAATATCTAAGCAACAGATAATCAAGCTTGCTAGAAAAATTAACAGACTATCATTTCTTACCTGGTGATTTGGCATTAACTAAGCAAAAAAAAAGTATAATTTGAATACAAAAATTAAGTACTCGAAATATTTAATACCGTTTTGAAGTAAATCTATGTAAACACAGCAAGTTTTCAGAACAACGGATGATCTAAAAACGTGCTTTCTCATGAACAGGTGAAAATACAAGCTGATTTGTATTTTCTGAAATTGTTTTTTTTTTCACATGTTGATGAAAATATGTATCTGCAGTTCTTAAAACTAATCGTGTTTATATTAATATACTTAATTAGTGGTGTTAAAGGGGTGTTTAATTGTTATATTCATACTAAAACACACACACATATTTAAATTATAAGATAAAAGAAGAAGAACAAGAAAAAATTTAGAAAGGTGTGTTGAGATGGTTTGGACATGTAGAACGAATGAGTGAGGAAAGAACGGTAAAACAAATTTACGAGGCGAATGTAAATGGATAAAGGAGCAGAAAAAGACCGAGAAAAACATGTCACGATCAGGTATGCCAAATACTTGAAAGTGGTCAGGTTAGGAGTTGTTATAATCGGTGGGTATGTATGAGGAGATACATGAACGTGAAAGAGGCGAAGAATGTTTGCAAAGACAGAGTGGTGTGGCGTTCTATTCTCTCTGCCTACCCCTTCGGGGAAGCGGTGTGATGGTTAGTTATTTTTTTTAGCTAGGATAGAAAATGTCTTGTTATTTGTTTAAATTCTAAGGATGAGATTTTAAATTCTAAGGTATGAAGAAACCTCGACTAGCTTTGCCCACATTTATAAACTCAAATAAATATTATTTAAACTTTTTTTTTATTGAAAGAGAGTTATTTATTTGATCCGCCGTATACACCCTGTAAACATAATTTATCTTTACGCTTCTGTATTCTGGTTTTAATTATTTCTCTGCCAGTTGGACGTACGAGAGTTTCATTTCAGGTCATATCCGTTTCCGTAGCAACTGTCATCTCAGCAAAAGAAATCTATTACCCGCGTTTATACCAGTAATGTTCCAAAGCAGTGGACGCCAACAAACGGCCCGCGGGCCAGATCAGGAATGGTAAATATTTTCATAGGCCCTCCAAAAACTTCAATTTTTGTATTTTAAAAAAATATGTGACTGTGACAATGTGTCTCAAACTTAAGCGTAAAATACTTTTCTTTTCGCAAAAAATATAGAAATGATTCACAAATCTTTTGCGGAAAGGATTAATCACTTGAAAGGAAAATCAAAGTGTTTCAATTTGTTCAAACTCCTATTGACATTCCTATTAACGACAATATTTTGAGTGTGTCCAAATCTTTGTTCACAAATCTAGGTTAAATCTTATTATTAAACATTAAGTATTTACAGGGCTTAAGACCTTTCAGCGGTTGGTTTAACTTATAACTTTGTAAAGAGTAATATCACCATTCTATCCATGATAACCATCTTACTCAAATTTCGGAATTGGTATTTATGGTTTAATTGGCACTCTCTTTTACATGATAGTTCTCAACACAAATTATGGTTGAGTTAGGTAAGCTTTATAATACTTTCAGAGACCTTTATGAAATAAAAATAAATTTAATAATTTCAAGGTTTTTATCACTTTTTTATTACTTTCTTAATGAATTTTAAATATAAGCTAAATTTTTTTATCATAATATTTTTTTCATAATATTTTTTTTACCCATATAAATTAAAAATAATATAAACTTTATCCGACCCCACAGGTTAAAAAAAATCCAGTTGTTTTCTCAAAAAAAGTTAGTCACCGCTATTGAAAATCACTATTCCATAAAATATAAAGTACTAGTCGTGGAAATTTGTGTTTCTAAAATAAAACAAGAGATAAGAGATAGGAATCCGAATTGAGACTTTTGAGTCAGAATTTCTAGGTTCGAACCCACTCTACCACAAGTTGTTATCTATTTCTAATAATAAACTGATCAGGCCCACAAAAATAGTATGAAATTGAAGTACATATTTTTGTATATAATTAAAATCTAAATACTTCTCTTTAAAATAATGTCCAAATTGTTTTATGTCTATTAAGGTTTATTTTTTAAAAGAAGAAAGTATTTATGTATACATGAACATAGATGGTGAAATCTATTGGTATGATGGGTTGAAAAACTTCTTCATCTATGTAGAGATGTCCATTAAAATTATGATAAAAATAATAAAATTGTGATTTACGTTTTACGAGCAAAACAGTGAATGATTTCATATATCAAAATGAAACACTGATTTTTAGAGTCTATTTAATTGTATTTAATTGTGAAAAATACATAAAAATAAAATTTGTGGCATTTTCAAACTATAATAATTTGAAAATGGCATAACAAGGCTTTACAATTGTCATAATTTTTATTTTTATATGTTTTTGATAATAAACTAAAATAAAAATAGAAATAAAATACAAGACTTTATTGACTTAATTATTTATGATATTAATTAACAGAGAGTTCTACAAATTAATTACCAAGTCTATAAATATTAAAATACAGTGAATGCTTCACAAAATGTATGAAATAATCGCCTAATTTGGCTAATTAACATCCTAAAAATACCAAAGTTTTCACATCGACAAGTTTAAAACCTCTTTATCTCTGTTGAGATGTCTGTAGAAATGTCTACATGATTATAATTTCAAAAATAAATTATTATTTATTATTGCTGATTGCATCCGTCGCTTTCTTGTTTGTAGCCTTCGCTTTCTGCCATGCGGTTCACTGAACCGAGAAGCACAATAAAACGACTGCGGCGGAACCTTGAACTTGATACTACTGCCTGTAAGCATGGTAATAAACGTTCGATACAATAAAAACAAAACAAACGTGACATTGAAATTGGTTCTAGACGTTTGTCACAGATGGCGTTAACATCGAAATGAAAAATAAAATATAAAAACATTTTCCTGTTAACTCTTGTCATGATGTTTTTTAACTAATGATATAGAGGGAGCTTTTGTTTTTTATTTTCTTTACTTTCTTTAACATAGATTTTTATCGATGATTTTTAAAGCAAGTTTGTAGGCTTTTCGCTAGGCACACATATTCATCGTGGAATCACTTGTACAAATTTAAAGAAATAAATAAATAAAAATAATTTACTTTCTTCTTCTTCAAACCCTTCCGCACCCAATGGAGCATAGGGCTCTGCATCATATTTTTTAAATATTTTTTTAAATGTATACATTGATTTAAATCACAATTTATACACATTTAGAATTTGTGAACTTTAGAACCAAGCCACCTTGTGTATCTTGTCGGTGGAGTTCTTTTTTAATACATATATAAACGCAATGTTATCTTGATCTTTAACACATAGCAGAAATGTGATATTAATTAATATTAGTGTGAAAAATCAGTTACATTTATTTGACTCCCCCCCTGGGAATCGAATCAGGACCTCCCGATTGTTCTAACTATTACACTACGGAGGCGGACAACACACATAAATGTTTGTGTGTGGGAGTGTGTGTGTGTATGTGTAGCTTCTTATACCAAACATAGGTTTATAAGGAGATCGATGGCATGATCGATATTTTTTTTATTCCTGCTTTTACTATATAGAAAAAAAGTATAAAAGCTTATTGTTTAAATACGTTCCTTTTTGTATTACTGACATTATTATTACACTATTTAAAAAAGTAAGCAAATAAATAAAAATAAAACTTAATTTTACTCAAACGTTTTTTAGGTTGTTTAATTTTGATAATATGTATTTTTTTAAAATACAGGTTAGATCCAAATTTTTGTGGGATTCGTAACCCAGCTATAGAAACGATGAAATTTTGGGGAGGATTGAGAGTTCTACAAGGTTTTATAGCTTCAAGTTACCCCTTAATCATAAATAGCGTAAGTCATTTTTCTCCAGTACTCCATTTGACCACTAGGGTGCTTAAGCTCTTCTTAGACGTCTACAGCATCAGAAGGAGGCGCCACCTATTTTAAAAATCACTGTCGTGAAATATATGAAAATATCCTTTCTAGTCTAAGCTTTTTGACTTAAAAATATATATATAAATTTGGTTTCATATAGATATTCGTTGGTGAAAATTGAAGTGTGAACTTAATTAAAAAGGCTTTGGGTAAAAAGCTTTTGGAGTGATTGGGTCAGTGACCGGCCAGTCCCCACATTGCCGTCACTTTCTCCCAGTCAATGAACCACATTGGCAATGACCGAAGGCGACCACCATTTTTGCCAGTAGTATAGCATAAAACCTCTCGAATTGAAATTCACAACTGAGGTACTCCACATCAAATCTGTGATCAATTTACGTATATTAAAAAAAAATGCTAATCATTAAGATCAGCTACGAATAATACCAAGTACGTCATTTTATTATGGAAAAAATCAAGGCTTACATTAATATGAAAATATCAATTGTAAAAATTTCACCCTTTTGTTAGTATATGTATTTTAAAACACAAATCACCATATTTAGGGCAGTGGTCATCTCTTATCTTTGATATCCACGTTTTTGGTCCATGCATTTTCTGATTATTTAATTTTAATGCGAATAAAACCCTTTTAAAAAGGCCTTTGATCATTTTGAATATCTAAATACTAAAATAAAATATGATTTGATTTCATAATTACGTATGAAATTTTTATTATTTTTTTACTTGATGAATGACACCCTTATTAAAAAAATATTTTGATGTATTTAATATTAATATCAAACAACCTATGGGAAACTTATAATTGCGATTTGTGTTCATAAACACGGTACTACAATCAAACAATGCTATATTTTAATAAATCTAACGTGACACGTGTTTCGATGTATTTTTATGCATCAATATCAAACATTTGTGGAATTGTAAAAACATTTTAGAGTCTTATTCTTGGGAAGTATGAGAAAGGTTTAGGTACTGTTTCCTATTATTCTTCGGTGGAAACATTTTTTAAAACATGTTTCATCTTTTTCTTTTTTTTTTTTCATGTTCGCTACCTAGGTGGAGCATATGGCCAGCACGAGACGTCTTCAAGTCATTCAGTCACGCGCCAAATCATTGACTTCCTCCCAGGTCAGTCCAGCATCTCGAAGTTCCGCTGAGTATAGTCCGTGAATGGTCGTCAGCGGCCTTCCGGGTCGTCGAAATTCTCATCGGAAATCGGGTTTGGAAGAAGAGATATAAGGAACTTGTTTACCAAGTTAAAATTATAAAAAAAATACTAAAGAAGTTATTTAATAAAGGTTATATTGAAGTGAAATTTACTATTACTAAAATTCCATATATAAAAGTTATTTTGAGTATTTATTTTTGTCAATCTGAGTATGTAATGATACTATCATAAGGACTTGAGCTGGAAAAAAACATTTGTAGAACGGAATAAAATTGTACTTTTTTGAATAGTAATATTTAATTTCGAAAGGGTCAAGATTTTCAATAGGAGGCACTAAGGGAGCGGATAGGTTTTAATTATGAATAAAGAACAATTTGAAAGTTTTGAATTAATTTTTGAACGAGTTACTTGAGTTAGTAAAGAATCAGATGCCAACCTAGTGATTCCACTCTTTATCTGAGGAGTTGACATGGGATGTCCCAAGCAGTTGAATGGAGAGCGGCTTGTAATACACAGACCGATTGAAAGTTTGATACTTATGTACATAGATCCGTGGTGTTTCATCATCATTCAAGTTCTTGGTCAATATGTCTGCCTTGAATTTCTTTTGGGCAGCATCCGGTTCCGGATGTGACCGGTCAAAGGCGGTGTTTTAAGTCATAAATATAAATCAGTTTTTTTATTAAATTTTTACTTTCTTTCGGTGTTGTAATAGTATTAATAAAACGGATCTCCTAGCATATAGGATAACCTCTTCAGGCATGATTTAACTAAAATTCAATAACAAAATGTCACATCATATTTTTAACCATCTTAATATAATAACTCCTATAGCTCACTCCTTTCAACAACGTCATAAATCAAAAATCCTCAATATTCAGTTGTGCATGTTTTCGGAATGCCCAGTAAATAAACTTTATCCCAGCAAAAGCGGAATATTTTTTACTTAATATTTACCCGCCACATGGCAGAAAGTTTTTGCATTTTCATGAAAAGGTATTGTTTTTTTTTTTTAATAAAGTAAATATTTTTCAAATCCATAAAAAAACATTCAGGTTTTACCTTAAAAGATCTGTTGCACAGTGAAAAGTTTAAAAAGTGGCATAATATTTTATATTATTTATTTTTATTACATTGTATTACATTTTTTAACTTTAAAAACGATCTCCTGAAAAATCAAGTTTTTTGATAAATGACGTTTTTTAAAGGAGTGAGCGCTATGTGCATTAATATGGCAAAGGCTACCAAATCGGATTATGGTGGTGTTATTGTTAATTTTTTCAATGTAATCAATTCCCCGCTTATTTTTGTATTAATTAATATATAATTAATACTAAGAAGTACATTGTATTTTATGCAGATTACGTTGGTAAAGGAGCAATGACGGAATAACATTTCTGTTGAATGTAAAAACAATGAAAGTAACAGTAATAGCAGGGATTATTTCTTAACTTAAACAGGGCATTTTCACTCAGAAGGAATATTGGTTTTAATCTACTCTACATTCTGATTTAAATAAAATAATAAAACACTTGTATAAGATCGCTCTTTGAGTTTATTGGTGTAAACACCACTAGTTTTGAAAACTTTAGATATTTTCATGAACAGATGAAAATACAAACTGATTACTTAATATACAAGAATTGTTTGAAATGCAAGCTCATATTTTCACATGTTGATGAGAATATGTGTAGTTCTCAAAACTAGTAATGTTTACATTGATTCCTGATATTTCAAAGTTAAATTAACGTCCATCCCAAATTAACAAATAATACTCTAAAGTTAGTGTATAAGAATTGTATCAAATGATTAATAAAACATTTCTAGATTCAGTTATTTTAAACGAAGTTGAGAAATCCCTTCTAAATAAAAATAAAAACATAAGACAGGTGAAATGTAGAAAGTAAAATTATTTCTTCTTAAAAATATATTTAAAAAAATACCTAAGCAGGTCATCTTTCTAAACCATGCTAACTTAAATGTGTGCATACAATATAAAATAATATTTTTTCAAACCACTGTTGAAATCAGAGTTCAATAGGTTAAATTTAATTCGTTACAATTTTAGATTTTTTTATCGTACACCTGGACTCACAACTCACAGGGTATTATTAAATTGTTTAATTTGCAAATAAATTAAAATAACATATCGCTGTACAGTCAATAAACTTTAATAATAGTTTATGAAAAAAGCATTCAGTTTTAATTTATTGGATTTAAGCAAAATACTATTGATTTCATCATTAGTTCCAGTTTTACGTAATATTGCTTTTAGTTTTTTTTTCAAATTTTTGTTTGCGCTTTCAGTATTGTATTTCTCGTTTTGAGCATCAGAGTTGAATTGAGTATTCAATAAAGCATTAACAAATTATCGAACATTTTAAAGCATTGGTCAGCTACTTCTGCGCTGAGGCTTGCAACCCATCTAGGGCTATTCTCGCAGCAGTGTAAAGAGCAGAATAAAGCAAGAATGTAGGATTGAGACGAAAAATGAATGAACTATGTGATATGATGAAAAGCAAATGCTAAGATTTGTAGTTGGATATAAGAGCAGGGAAAACTCCAGAAACACTTGGCATGAATAAGTTTTTCAAATCCTTGAAATTGGGAAAGGAGTTGAAATAATTGGCAAGAATGTATGAAAGAGGCGATGAATGTTTGCTAAGACAGAGTACCGTGGCGTTCTTTTCTTTCTATCTATCCCTTCAGCAAAATTGCGTGATGGTTATTCAATAAGTTCATTTTTTTATTTTGACGTCTCTGGGAATCGAAACCCGGACTTCCAGCATCGTAGCTAAACGCAATGACCACTACACTAAGAGGCAAGTAACTGGTTTGTAATATAGCCAAATCTCGAAATAAAGAGTCCACGAAACATTTGAAACAAAATGACGATATAATTATTTAAATGCTTCTGTCAGGTTCTTGCAAATATCGTTCCATAACAAAGACTATGTCGTTGTGGGAAAATGTCATGAAATACAATAATGGCACTATCTTTTGATCGTTCACTTAATTATCTAAAGTGACTTGTATTCATTATCTCACCTCATACATACTCCATCTCAATGACAAATGAATGAGTAGGAAAGTGTATTTGATTTAGTAAAATTTCTCTACACTGTGCATATTTATGATGTATGCATATCAAATTAATTAAAACACTTTGCAAACGTATGTGATTTCTTTGTTTTACCTAGTCATCAGCTAAAGTCACTTTCTGTTTTACGGAGATTACTCTCTACTGTACCGGCTGACATCTGACGGACTTCGCATATCATTACGATGATAATGACTAAATTGCTGAATTTTCAATTCGCTTGCAACTGTCGGTCTAGCCGTCGCTTAATTGTTCTTATATAGGCGAGAAATTGGTGAAAAAAAAAACAAAAAAACGTAATCTGGTATCAATGGTGGTTTAAAAAAATACTTATAAAATACTTGAAATAGAAATCTGGATTATCTCTACCAAGAAGTTATTTTTTTTCGTTTCGATGTGTTTTTAACAATAAAATACAACTTAGTGGATTCAAAAAATCAGTTTTTGATTTTGAAATTTAACGTATAAATTTAATTGGAGTTCTATAAATTTTACGCCAAAGTATAATTAAAAAAATTATATTGAAGTCGGGTCATTTACAGGACGGTCGTAGGACCTGTAAATTCTCAGACTTCCATATTCTTCTTCATCTAAGTATGTTGAAATGTCAAAAGTGGAGATAATCCAGATTTACTGTACTTTAATGTACTGTGTCACAAGTTTGATCGATAAATATATAGGGATTGATTCATATTGAACACAATAATTTTTTACTGACTATAGTTATAATATACAAGTGACAAACAGTTTATGTGGTTTGAAAAGTAAATTTAACTTGAGGTTTGATAGCGTGAATTTTATTTAGTTTTAAAAACAGGGATTTTTTTATATAATATATATATATATATATATATATATATATATATATATATATATATATATATATATATATATATATATATATATATATATATATATATATATATATATATATATATATATATATATATGTGTGTATAAATATATATACACACACATGCAGACATACAAACTCTTAAATTATGGCGTACGACGGCTTGTCGTGACACACAAATGATTCTTGATTCTGAATGAAATCTTCCGGATCTCCGGGTTCCGTTTGCGCGCCGTAACCGGATGTCGAATTCATTCATCTTAGCGATACCCAGTGGTGTAGTCGAAATATTTATTAAATTCTTCATTTTATCTTAAAACTCATTTAAAACATTATTTTTCTAACCAATAAGTATTTTTTTTAAATATCCTCGTATTTTCGTGTAAAGTGCCATTATTGAATACAACTGATAAGACCTGTGTTTTTCAACACTTTTTATGAAAAAATATTAAATAAATGTGAATATTTATCAATTATAGAGTTAAAATACCTGCGAAAAAATAACATTTCATATAAGACGGTAGATGATCCATGAATACAAATGAACTATAATACGAAAAACATGCACATTTAATCAATGTTTTAAGTGTGTTGGCGAAGATATATATATACTATATGTAAAACGGAATATGTCATTTTCCATGAATATTTAAAATATGAAATCATTGTACAAGACCACTTACTGAGTTTTATTTTATTATACAAGACTAGTTTCTTAAACTACAGTTGTTTTCATCGACAGGTGATTACTTAAACTAAGGAGCAAAAAAAAATCAAATTTAACTTATGTAGAGGTGGATGGTTTTAAATAAAGGGGGGGGGCGGTTAAAGGGTGGGATTTTCGTAATGGGAACATTAATAATAATGGTGACGTATTTCTGAAAAGCATATTATTTATTAATGTTTTATCAGAATTTAAATTTCAATATATTTCTACATTTTCTAAATTATTCGTGTCTTAAACATTAAATATGATTTTTTTTAATCATTTTGATTGTGCCCAAATACTTGTTCACAAATTCATCTGGATTATCTCTAATTACAGGAGTTAAATAAAATATCTGGTAAAATAATAAGCTTAAATAATCAAAATGAAAATGATATTTTCTGGCGTTTCTTATGTGTGTGATTATAATCCAAGATTCGGACCTCACATACTAATAAAAGAGTTTCTGCTCAATAAAAAGTTTGTTTTCATCTCACCAATAGATGTCTCTTGTGAAGTTCTTGTGATTTCAGAATAATGTTTCAAAATTACTTCATATATATAGAACTTCCAAAATTTTAGTGGTGTGGTTGTCAATAATGGGTAGAATTGGTATAAGTTACACGTGTGTAAAGTGATCACTTAAACCTGCCTATGATGGCCGTCAGCCTCGTAAATGCCCAGACTTCCATATTCTTCTTCATCTTTGATGAGATGTCAATTTTTTTTTCTATATGATACTCAGTCATATTGTGGTCAATGCAGGTCTGACAATAGTTTGGAAAACTTTTCTGTTTAACTTGCCTGGCATTTTTGGATCACGAAGGACTCCCGTCACAGATAAGAACTTCAATAATTCAATATTACAATTAAAACAGAGATCTATACCTTGTTCCTTTTTTTTATATTTTTTTTCACTTACATCAATTCATATCTCTAATAAGAACGCACGCCACTGGATTTCGTCATACGACGGCTACCACTTTCCAAGACCGCAACCATTTTTTTAAAACTAAATGATCACTTTCATATCATTGATTTAATGTTTATACACATATTAATGATGATGATTTTTTGTACATAAAATATACATGATCCGCTGACTAGCAGTTTTTGACTTACATTCAATTTTCAATATCTAATCCGAGAATATTTGATTCGCGTAAATGAACATCTTGGTTCCCGTGATAAGCCATTTGATGTGTTATGGACCATTTCAATACATTAGTTATATTTTATTCAGATTAAGTTTGGTCTAATGATATTCCTTCATGAGTTCAGTTGTTTACTGGTGTAATTTGTATTTTTTTTTAAATGTTTTCATAGTTTGAAATATATGTAGGTGACATTTCGCTCACTCCTTCAGCAACGTCATATATAAAAAATCGTGAATTTTCAGTTGTGCATGCTTTCGGGATGCCCATAAAATGCACTATATCTCAGCAAAAGCGGCATATTTTTATCTCAATTTTTACCCGCTATAGGGCAGAAAGTGTTGTTTTTGCGTTTTGAAGAAAAGGTATTGTTTAATTAATATTTTTTTTTAATATTCTAAATATTTTTCAAATGGAGAAAAAACTTTCAGGTTTTACGTAAAAAGATCTGTTGCACAGTAAAAAGTTCAAAAAGTGTCTTGATATTTATTTTATTTTTTAATACATTTCTTTATATTTTTAAACTTTAAAAACAATCTCCTGAAAAATCAAGTTTTTTTGATATATGACGTTGTTGAAAGGAGTAAGTGATTTGATTTTAAAGTAAGTATAATACGTTCAAAGTAAAAATAAAAATGTTACCTTCTTTAATGATTCCCTAATAAACAAAGCACTCAAAATATCTTAATTTATAAATATTTCATTAAAGTCATTACTGAAATATTTATAAATAAGCTTGATATTAGTAGTAGTAGTAGTAGTAGTAGTGGAATCACTCTTGATAAAGAAGCAGTTAGTTTCGAAACCGTTGGACATTATAATTAAATTAGAATATAATATTTATAGTAATTTTAAAACACAGTTATATTTTACTTATAATATGGAAAATTACAATGTGAGTGCTTCAAATATAAACTATAATTCTCTTTTATTTTATCTTTCTCTAGGATTATTTTTGACATCTCAACAAAGATGTAGAAGAATATAGAAGTGTGGGTATTAACAGGGCTTACCACTGCCATAGGCTTTGGTTAAGTATCGCTTTACACACATGTAATATTTACCAATTCTACCAATGAATAATAACATAGGACTATATAAAGCTTTACATTAATAAGTTACATAACAACAGTGATCCCTTTTACTCGCTACAAAGTTAAAATAAAATCCTTAAAGTGATTTTTCAACAAAGTAACATTTTATTTATAGAATACAGAAATGTTCAGGAAATCGCATCACATTTTCCAGTCAAGCATCTTCTCAATTTGACTAATAGAGATGCAACAAGCTGAATGTCTTATAAATTTGAATTGGATTACATTATCCATGGTATCATGACTTCACGCGAAAATATGTGTTAATCTGTCATTACCGGATACAGCGTTGGAGAATTTCCATAATTCGTAAAAGCGCGATCAATTAACCCAGAAAAAGTAAAAAAAAATGAAATAAATCTCATGCGAGGGATAGCTTATTATTTTGGTAGTTTATTGAGTAAGTGTCAATTAAGAAGAAAATTGGTACTTTTCTGGCGTACTAAAATTAAACATTTTTTGAAAAACAGACTGCTGCGTCATCTATAAAATATTATAATCTACAAATTGTCGAAATAATTATTTAAAAGAATTGCATGTATCCAAATCATAGTTTACTCTGGAATTGTTCACTGAAATATTATTTTATATTTATATCTTGCTCAGCTGCCTACTTTAATGGGGGTCCCGGGCTCGATCCAGGGGGGAGGTCAAATAAAATACAAGTGATTTTTTCACTCTAATATTTATTCAATATACTCTGGACTACTGAAGCGGAGGGCTGATCATCTTTTCTTCACGTGTTAACGATCATTATTACACTGTGTTTATATAATGCAGTGCTCTATATACTATCGTGTGCGAAGGGTTTGAAGAAGATAAATATGAAGATCTGGGTTCTTACAATATATTTCTTCTTTATATTTATTGAGATATCAGTAGAAATACATATTTTATGTTTTTCCATATTTACAACATTTTGAGTGTGTCCAAATACTAGTTCACAAATCTTGATTATCTCCAATTATGAGTTATTTTATGTTTTATCTAGCGTTTTTTACGTATGTTATTATAATCCAGGGTTCAGACCTCACATACAAATGAAAGAGTTTCTGCTCAATTCAAAGCTTCTTCCATCTCACCATAGATGTATCTAGTGAAATTGTAGTGATTCAAGCACTATATTTTGAACTTGAACAATATATATAGAAGTTCCAAGAATTTGAGTAGTGTGGTTGTCAATCGTGGATAGAATTGGTTAATGTTACACGTGTGTAAAATTAAACCAGCCTATGACTGTCATTAGCCCCGTAAATGTTCAGACATCTATTTTCTTCTTTATCTTTGTTGAGATATAAAACAAAATGAACAACATTAATCAATGTAAACATCCTAATATTCATTTTTACGGGTTTACGAGTGATACGCAAAAAAGAAAGATAACAAAAAAAATTATGTTTCATATAACAACATGGCTGTTGTGTTGTTCTGTGACAAACGCGTGTAATTTTCCGCGTCAGAAATCACAGACTTTTACTTTTTATACACAAACAAAACTGTCTCTTATTAACACTTATTTAATACACTTTATAGCATGTTTCTCAATTAATACAATTGGAATCGTTATTATTTACGCGTGAAATAAACCAATTTGTAAAAAAAAATTAAAATCATACAAAAATATTTAAAATATGCGTAGTCAGAACAAAGTATGGTTAGATATTATGGTTTTTACAAGGACATTGAAGATCAGCACTTAAAAATAAGTTGAATGAAAAAATTATTAATTTTTCAGGCATTTTATAGAATGTAAAATAATAATTTTAATAAAACCCTTATCCGCACCCCAATGGTGCATAGGACACTGTGTCATATAAACGCAGTGTTATCTTGATCGATTACACATGATGGAAAGGTGATCAGCTCCCCGCTTCATGTACCAGTCCATGATAATATGGAATAAATATTACATATGGTAAAATATATTATTGGCGTTTTTCATGTATGTGATTATAAATCAGGATTCGGATCTCACATACTAATAAAAAAGTTTCTACTCAATAAGCTTCTTTTCATCTCACCAATAGAGTCTCTAGTGAAGTTTTAATGATTCAAGAGCATTTCAAAATTGGTTCATATAAATAGAAGTTCCAAGAATTTGAGTAGTGTGGTTGTCAAAAATGGGTAGAATGGTGAATGTTACACGTGTCTATGACAGTCGTCAGCCCCGTAAATGCCCAGACTTCCATGTTCTTCTTCATCTTTGATGAGAATGACCTCAATATCAACACAGTCTCAACAAGATTTAAAGAGTAACTCGTAAACTGGATGATACAGTATGCGATCGGCTGTGCGAGAAGCCGGTCATGTCCTTATGCACGATATAATAATTATATGTATATTGGAGTTCACATTTTTTTAGATTATGTATTGTAAAAATATTTTTTCACTGATGCCTTTCAATAATTCCTTTCTTTTTTAAATCATAAATGTACATATATTGAAGAAGAACTTATTTTTTCAATACAGAAACTCAAGTACGTGAAACCTGGGTTTAAAGAAATTTAAGTCGCGATTTATCGTATATCGGGTATCAATATGTTTTCCCATTCTTTTTTCATTTAATATGCACTTACGCCTTCACTCTTTTATTTCAAATAAACAATGCAACAATTGTATGGTGATACATTAATTTTAATATGGGAACTAAATTTACACCGTGGTGAATATAATCGATTGATTCTCATGCAAAGAAAATTCATTTTCATCGCGGATCAAAGTTACATAGTAATTTTTTTCTGAATAAATTTTGCTTTCACAAGGTAACACTTTCTTTTTGCATAGAATGTCAGGCACACATGATCGCCCGTTTACAAAAAAAAACTGATTTGCAGAAATATGTTTTACAAATTTATGTAAACGTTTCGGAATTATATTGTAGAAAATACTTATAAATATTATTGAATATATGTACACACTTATGAATTCAGGGTGAGAATAATTTAATTTTATATTTTTTTCAACGTTATATTGATAAGTTTTTGTTTCTTTTTTAAAATCCTCTTGTGTTTGCGAGTGATTTTGGCCCTAAGAAGGAACGATTATAATGATAATTATTATTATAGTTATAACTTCTCAGAGGATTAACGTTCAAATCATTATATTTATTTCATATTTTTAAAATAATTGTCTTATTTTCAATACTCGATAAAATACAAAAACTTCATCTGGATTTTTTTATGTGAACCTTTTTTTATGTTAACATTAACTGGTGAACTACTTGAACAATAAATTAATATGTAATTTTTAATGAAAAACACTTGTCTTGCCACAAAATGAATGCCGAAACAATAAATAAAATTAAAATGTTAAGGATACGGTGCCATATTTGCTATCTTTCAAATTCAGTAATCAAAGAAATCTCATAAGTTGTATCATGTTATAGCAAAAAAATATATATAAATTATATCACGCTGGCGAAAACATTTTAAGGTATTTTAGAAATATCCAAAATAGTTTCGGGGAAAAAAAATTCATTTTCTTGTTGATCGTTTCTGTTGTTTGTATTTTGAGTCTAGTCAGAGATTTAAATAAAAACTAAAATGCCGTTGTAACTTAGTGAACTAAAAAATATTATTTTTTGACATCTCATCAAAGATGAAGACGAAAATGGAATTCTGGGCATTTACGGGGATGACGACCGTCATAGGCTGGTTTTACCCAGACATCTATATTCTTCTTAATCTTTGATGAGATGTCAAAAATTAATATAAAAATAACTCCTGTTGTTGGAAATAATCCAGATTTTGTGAAAAAGAATTGGGACACACTCAAAATATTGTAAAAAATATAATTTTTGTCTTATTTTTTATTTGTATAGTAAATTTATGATAATCGTCATTTCTTATAAATTAATTTAATATCAATATGACCAATATATTTTTAAGGTAATAACCAATATATTTAGGGCTAATGTACCATACGTGTTAACTTTAATTTCATTGTTTTATTTTAAACAAATCTATTTTTCTTTTGATTATTTGTAAAAATTGTTTTAATTTTTGTTAGTAACCAATTGCATCTTTTCAGACCTCCTTGACCGCAAAAATTGCTCCCTTTTTTCTGTGAATCGTAAACAGACTAATATACATTAAAGTGTGATTATTATTTATTAATATTACATCAGTGATTACTCTTTCTTATTATTATTGAATCAGTGATTATTTTTTGTGTTAACATGTCTGTAAGAACACCTTTATTAGCGTGTGTGAAGTTAGACGTTATTCAATGAAAATCAAAGCTTGTCAAGCAAACGCATTAATTTGCACATCACACACTGACGTTTCTATATTGCATGATACGATATGTCATATATGCCTACACATTAAGAATTAACATTTGTTTTCGCTGTTTACATCTTAGTGCTGCATTTTTTTACATAATATCTACGTAGTTATATTCATAACCATGCATAATGTATTTTTTTTCTTTTTTATACTTTTTTTTACTAAAAGAAATAAAAAACTGATATTGATATTGAAAGAGGAAAGAATTTTTTATTGTTTGATTTTTTGAGGAAAAGCTAAAAGTCAACTATCAATGAAAAGAAGTATGAATGAATATAAAAACAAAATCTGTAAAGCTTTTTACATGTGTGACATGTGTTTCGATGCATTTTGCATCGTTTTAAAACACCATATTTGAAGCTTAGTCCAAATTTTAAAGTTGTGTCCTTGATGTATATTTAAACAACTGTGCATTTATATATCTGTCAAAAATAAAACGTGAAAAAAGAAAACGTGCCGAATTGAATTATTGGATATTTAAAAAGTATAAAATAAGAAAAATACTGAGAACTGCTCAAACGCGAAAGCTTAGATGGTCAACTGGAATGTTCAGAAGAGATAAAATAATGAGTTCACGCATTTGTGGAAGCCTGCCTAAAACAACATAAATATGTAGTAAGGTAGAAGAAAGGTAATTGAGATGGTATGAGTTCGTAAGATGCAGAGAACCAGATCATATTTAGAACCAGGCAATCGCTATGAATCTTTTTTGAAAGATGAAGAGAAAGACGAAGACTAAAGAATTCATGGATGCTGCAGAAAGAAAACATAATTCGAAGGCATGGCCTAGGTGACGTTGCCTATGACAGAAGAACTACAACATAAGGTCGAGAAGAGCTGACCCTAACGGTTTACAAAGATGATAAGTTGGCGTACAGCCAGGGAGAAAAAGATAAATATGATTAGAAAAATACTATATTTGAATAGTCACAATCTTCCTCACAAATAAATGAGGAATTACAAAGTGATTGCTTGCAATATTGGTTATAATTTTGAGATATGTTAAAAAGTAAATACAATGAAAATACAGTCCAACTCAGTTATAACAAGCACGGATATAGTGAGTTCTCGGATATAACGAGGAAACGTTCGTTGATATATTGGTTTCTGATTTTCTCCATACATTTATGGACGGTTATAACGATCTACTTCTCGGGTATAACGAGCGAAAATATCGCCAAAAATATCTTCAAACTGTTCATGTATCATTTTTTTAAAACACCATATTCGACCCTAAGCAATAAAATTTGACCGGGCAGTTTACTAGACTAATGCCGCCTATTCTTATAATATCCAAACATCCACATTCTCTCATATAGTAAAAGTAGATTAGTTCTGTTAGTTTACATACCTGTATTATAAACGATACCTTATCACTTGAATTTATTTTATTATGACGGCTATTTTCGGAAGCTACGCTTCCATCTTCGTCTTGGGTTTCTAAATTTCCCAAGTAATTCATAATTTAACATTTGTGTGGTACTAGATATAGGTACTAATTTTAGTTTATGAGACTGGAATGAGTGATTTGTATATATTATGTGACTTAATAATGCCCAAAAATAATGGCCAAATTATGAAAACCTTTAATTCTAATAATAATTTTATAAATAATATATTGTTTCAAAATTCTTCACATTTGCTTTCCATTTTTCCTTTAATATTAAACTCCACCCCCTTGACTAACCCCCCCTTCTCCTAACTTACCCCTCACCTTATTTATAGAAAAAGTAATTATTTATTACGTTTTAGTTTATATTTAGACCTGAAGATGAAAGCATAGCTTCCGAAACTAGTCATAATAAAATAAACTCAAAAGGTAAAAAAATTGTGTTTTTCTTTTACAATTTCATCATGTCTTTCTACAAAGTGAATGCCAAAACCATAATTTCAATATTTATACCTATGTAATAATGTTACACAGACTGTAGTAGTGTCAATAAGACAAAGCGTCAGCTTACCAGTCGGGTGTGGGTGTCGAAGCGACAAAACTGCACGTATCAGTTTATAATTGATTACTCATCAACTCAATCTCATGGCACATACATATATCTGCTTTCAAACATAAAAATAAGGAAAGGTGTCTCACGCTGACCTAGAAATTGTCATCGTATAAGGATCATGGCTCTTGATGTGTATTTTACAACCCTATTCAATTTCACCTCCTTAGTGTAATGGTCAGCACGTTCGGCTACCGTTCTGGAGGTCCCGAGTTCGATTCTCAAGGGGGGTAAAATAAATATAAGTGATTTTTTCACTGTCATATTTATTCAATATTACCCTGGACTGGTACCTGAAGCGGAGGGCTGATCACCTTTCCTTCATGTGTAAACGATCAAGATAACACTGCGTTTATATGACGCAGTGCCCTATGCACCATTGGGGTGCGGATAAAGGTTTTTTAATTCAATTTTACTATGGTACGGAGCGTAATAATTTCACCATTTGAAGATGTGACTGCTTTTTTTGTCAAATTCTTACTTTTTTATTATTAATATATCAGTAACTTGATCATTTTTTTATTTTATTTTCGTGTATTTTTGTATATTTTTAGTAAATATTTCTAAGATATCCTGATCTGTGTATATGAAAATTGAATATTTCCATTGAGGAATTGTTATCAATATTTGTATCATTTATCGATTTTGCATTATCTTCATAATAATAATATAAAAATAAAACTCTAAAAACATCTGTTTTTGTTGAAACTAGTCGTGTTTACATTAATAAACTCAAAAGCGGTATTTAACAAGTATTTTATTTGTTAATTTGAAAATATGTTTCAATATCTCAACAAAGACAAATGTGACTTTAAAAGGAATATAAAAAATATATATATTATATAAAAATCTAGACTTTTTAATTCCAAAACCAAAAACTTTTACAAAAATTGGGCTATAAAGTTTTTTTGAAGGTACAGTAAAGTAAAGGTTATTTTCCCCAAAGAACTATTGAATGCACCAGAAAAAAGGCATGGTTCGAAGGCATAGTTGATATGACGATACTAAAAATGGAAGGATCTACAACCTGAGGATCAGAAAAATGGAACCCAACAGTCTACAGAAAACGATAAGTTGGGATAGAGCCAGGAAGAAGAAGATGTATAAACAACCTACATCAATCAAACGATTGTTATTTAACAGTCGAAAAGTTCAATAAACTTTTACAAAAAAATCAAAGATAAACATGTTCAAATACTTTTTTTAAGTTCACTCAGATGGCAAGTAAAAAAACGACTTGTTATCAGCCATACCAAATATTTAAAACAGTTAAAAGCAAAAAGTGAAAATCATATTTAACATGTATTCATTTTAACAAAAATTCTTTTTAATTTAGATTTGATTAATCTCTTTCGGTTACAAGAACAAGTAATAAAATTATTGTGAATGTAATATATTACATTTAAGTGGCGTGTTTTGATGTCTGTACCTAAAAGAACCTACGAAAACAGCTAATTAAACGGTCTTAAGTTATACGTTATGACGTATGTAATTGAGAATTTTAATAATCAAATATGAAAGCGCACCTATTAAGTATTTATTATTGATATGAATCTCATACGAAGAATTTAATTATAACATTACATACCCGTAAACTACTTTCGAGGTTTTAAAAATTAAATAAATTTGATGGTAATTTAGAAAACAGTGTAAACAAAATTATTATTTTATATGATGAAAAGCTTTGGTGTTGTAAAAATATTTGATAAAAATACATTTCTTTTTTATATGACGTCTGTGGTGCTGTTATGGTTTTAGTGTAATTAATAATTTATGAATGATTCATAGTTTTTTTCTCGGTGAATTCTTCCAAAACATGTGATGGGTATTCGGAAGGTTTTTGTACAAGTAAAATTTATTACAATATTATAATAATAAAATAAAAAAATATATAAAAAAAGCAGTTTTTTTTGAAAAGAGAAATATTTGTGTTTTTATTATTTACACAAATATTTCAATTTCATACTATTTCTGTGAGCCTAAGCGGCTCAATATTAGAAATAGGTTACAAATTGTGGTCAACCATGATACACGATTTACACACAACGAAGGTTTGATAGTCCCAAGAATTAACAATAAATATGGGAGTCGAACACTGCAATATAACGTTCCGAACATTTTTAATTTGTTGCCGACGGATGTTAGAGGTCAAAATAAAATATGGAATAAAGGAATGGGTAAATGATCAAGAGTGAATTTTATGAAAATTATAAAATGTTAATATTCATAATTTTTCTCTCTTTTGTGTGTACTTATATTAGGTAAAAATCGTTAAAAACTATATTAAAAAAGAACTCCACCGACAAGACACACAAGGTGAGTCTCTGCAAAAAAAAAATGTTCTAAATATGTAAAAATTGTGATTTAAATAAATGTATACAAATAAATAAAATAATAATTATAAAGTGGGATCGAACCGAGAAACTCTGGCTTAGGAGTCCACGACACTAACCACGAGACCACAACCTGACATAAGTAACAAATAACCATCACGTCACTTACATACAGGGGTAGGCAGTGAAAATAAAAAACCAATTTATCTTTGTAAACAATCTTTGTCTTTTCCACATTCGTGGATCTCCTCGTACATACCAACTCCTAATCTGACCACGCCCAAGTATTTACAATACTTGGTTATGACAAGTTTTTTTCGGTCTTCTTCTGTATCTTTTACCAACCACGTTAGCCTCAAAATGATATTTTACTGTTCTTTCTTCATTCATTCGATTAAATTGGCGTAACCATTTCAACACACCTTTTACAAGTTTATCTTCTTCTTCTTCTCAGTATAGACCTCATGGTTTGTTTTAGCCTCCTTCTATGTCAATTCCCAGCTGTCAATCCCAACCGTCAATCTTTGATGGTCGTCCCGGGAGTCGTCAAACTTGGGGTTGGTCGTGCAGTGCAATATGGGAGTCTGGATGGTTCCATTCTCCTCACACGTGCTTACGATTATCTAGTTCGTTGCCTTCCTGGCCCCACAATATCTTCGATCTCGCATTTATTTAATATCTGTAAAGCTTATCTCAGCCTAAAATTCTTTCTTTATATCACCATTCGCACATCTATCATACATCGTTCTGCCACACATCCATCTGAAAGATCGCAATTTGACTGCATTCTAACTTCAAAAGTAAAGTAAAGGATGAATCCTTCATTTACCTAACTTCACCTTCATATATTATTTGAGATGGTGAAGATATATTGTAAGTATAAAGAAAAAATAATATAATGGTAAAACAATAAAATTAAAATAAAACAAAATAAATACTGCAATAAAACATTATCGTCAAAGAATCGGTAAATTTAACGGGTTAATTATCCTACAAAGCAGTAATTATTAGAAGTTTAATGATAATCTTGTTAATTACATACAACATAAATGTTTTTGATGAAAAGCGTCTATTATTTTAATGTATGTTACATAGATATATAAATTCAAACTAACTTTCTCTTAATAATATATTTTGTTTGATTTACAAGTGCGTTTTTCACTTTTTTCCGGTAAAATTATTTCCATAAAATTACCTTTGTACACAAAAAAATACAAATTTGTAATCAAACAAAAAACTTTGTCCTTAAACACGCAAATAGATAATATCAAACTAAATAATAAAATAAATCCCTTACCGCACCCCAATGGTGCATAGGGCACTGCTTCATATAAACGCAGTGTTATCTTGATCGTTTACACATGAAGGAAAGGTGATCAGCCCTCCACTTCAGGTACCAGTCCAGTGTAATATTGAATAAATATTAGAGTGAAAAAATCACTTATATTTATTAAACTTATAAAATTAAAATTAATGAATATGAATTAATATCCTTAAATCTTAAAAAAAAATCGATTTCAAATAAAATGTGAATATTTTAAAAATTAAAATTAAATTTACAACATTTTGAGTGTGTCCAAATACTTTTTTACAAAATCTGGAATATCTCCAATTAAAGGAGTTATTTTTATATTATTTTTGACAGTAAAAGGCTTATTTTCATCTCAACAATAGATGTCTCTTGTGAAGTTCTGATGATTTAAGAACAACGTTTTGAAATTGGTTCATATAAATATAGAACATCCAAGAATTTGAATAGTGTGATTGTCAATAATGGGTAGAATTGGTGACCGTTACACGTGTGTAAAGTGATCACTTAAACCAGCTTATGACGGTCGTCAACCCCGTAAATGCCCAGACTTCCATATTCTTCTTCATCTTTGATGAGATGTCAAAAATAATATAAAAATTAAATATTTTAATAATTACAAAAAAATACAATACCTTAAATATACGCAAACTAGCAAGAAATATATTTTTTTATAATATTTTATTTTGTGTGTAATCATTAACCTGTCTGGGTGTGAGTTTCTCCGGACAAAACTGTATCTGAGGAGTGAATTTGTTTTTATTTATTTTTTTACTTTTAAATTTTTATATTATAGTCGATGCTATAAGCAACATGTTTTCTTGAATAAACAAAGATATTTACACCAGTAAAAATGATTTATATCAAAATTATCAAAATATCGATAAAACATGTTTTTAACATGTTTTGATATAAATCGTGTCATAAATCATATTTTGTATCGGCCGTACATGTACGTCCAAACTCCTTTGAGGAAAGTTTGGTATGGCCGTACATGTACGGCCATACTCCCGGACAGGTTAAATAACTTTTATTTATAAAAAAACTATAAATTGTTAATTTACTTCACTCCTATAAGGTAAAAAAATAAAACTCATATCAATTCATTCAATAGTGGTTCACAACTAGTAACAAAACGCCAAATTCGTTTAAAGACTTATTAAATATGAATTTGATTACTTATAGATGTAGGTTCATACAACAGATTATTCATTTTATTTTTAAGACATACATATGTGTCCATAAATATGAAATGATTTGTGAATAATGTAAAATACAAGTATTTAAATGTAATTCAATATTATTGATTCAAATAAAATATTAACATCATGTACAAAATATTCGTTTTGTTATATAAATATTTGTTACGTCCCCAGAAATGAATTACAATAAATAAAATTATAAAAAAAAATACAAGACTTGTTTATAATATTGTCAATTATATAAATGTATATCTTACTAAATCACGTACGTATCCATCCCTGGAGAAAAAAATGCTGCTGAAACCGATTAGAATAATAGTACCTAAAATAACTAACTAACTAACTAACTAACCATCACGCCGCTTCCCCGCAGGGGTAGGCAGAGAGAATAGAACGCCATACCACTCTGTCTTTGCAAACATTCTTCGCCTCTTCCACGTTCATGCATCTCCTCATACATACCCGCCGATAGTTACGACTCCTAACCTGACAACTTTCAAGTATTTGGCATACCTGATCGTGCCATATTTTTCTCGGTCATCCTCTGCTTCTTTTCCCAATTACATTCGCCTCATAAATTTGTTTTACCGTTCTTTCTTCACTCATTCGCTCTACATGTCCAAACCATCTCAACACACCTTTCTTAATTTTATCGATAACGCTTATCTCAGCTTTGCATTCCTTCCTTATTGCACTATTCGAACATCTATCATATATCGTTTAATCGCACATTCTTCTGAGAGATCGCATTTCGACTGCATTCAGTCTACTTTCATCCTTCTTTTGCCAATTCCTAAACCTCACCAAACCTAAACCTCGCCAAACCTTTTGCCTCAACCTAAAATAAAAGTGTTCAAAGGGGGTGTTGTTTTAATAATGTTTATAAATTGTTTTTTTAAATGTGACACAAGGTATCAGGAAAAAAACATTTCAAATAAAAAATAAGTAAAAAGCTCATATTTTTATTTTAGTTGGTGAAAACAATTATTTAAAAAAATCGATTATGGGACATGTTTTCATACATTTGGCATATTTTCAAACAGGGCGTAAAGCGTAAATTTTATCGATATGTTCAAGTTAAATTTAAAATTAAATTTTTTATTAATATTTCCAAAAAGTGACTACCGAATCAATCGATGAAATAAAATATATTTTAATCATAGTTTAATTTATTTGTAAACTGTTCATGTATTGACACTGTTAAAGAGTAAAATTATACACACACTATGTAAAAGACGTCACTTTCATTAGATGTTTACCTATATTAAATGCTTAAAATCGAAAATTCAACTCGGCCGAAATTGAGATCACAATTTAATTAAATCGGGTTGTTTTCTCTTATTGATAAAATAATTGATCATTTTAGTTAGATGAGAGAAATTCTTTTTCCATCGCAAGTTGGATAAGCTTAACACCGGTAAGTGATACAAGACTTAGGAACAAGTGTTCTAATATCATACAAGAAGTACTATCCGAGTCGTTGTACCGCTAGAGGGGGACGCACTGCGAACACCCGCGTATAAAACGCTAACCGTCACCTCAAATGACCACAGTTAAGTTCAAGTACTCAAATCGGTAACATCTGTATCACAAGGTGATCTAATTAATCAAGATGCAAGCGAAGTGTTTTGTGCTACTATGCCTCTTCGGCGCGTGCGTCGCGAGATCGACGCCAGCGCAGCAGAACGCCATCCCCGAAGAAGCCAGGTCTGAGAACGACGCCACCTCGTACATGGGCGATTTCAGGTTCCTCCTGAAAACCTACCACGACTGCGCGGCCACCGATCTTTCGTCCTGCTTAAAACTGAAGCTTGTCACCGCTTTAGATAGGGCTTCGAGGTCTATCAGCGATGTTTCTCCCTTCGAAGGAGTCACCTTTGTTAAGGACACCTCCGCTCCTGTCGATAAAACCCCCGCAAAATCCGAGAGCGAACTTGAAGCTTCCCTTCCAAGAAGTTTGAACGAAAAAGAAGACACCCTCAATGGCCTTATTCTGGAGAAAATCTTCAACTTCTTCCAATCTCACACCCTGCAGGTAAAACTAAATCAAATTTAAGTCATCAATAAAACTACTAATAGGGTAATCTGAGGGGAAACTACTTAACTTGGTAACATTTTAATATTTTTTGGGAAGTTAAACATTAAGATTATGGGCATTATTTGATATTATTTGATAAAATAAAATAACATTGTATAGTTAAAAGAACACCCTATAAATTTTTGATAATTGCAGTAGTAAATATATATTTGACACATAAAGAGCATAAAATAATGTTATAATTTTATTCGATAACTTTACATTGATTTTGAAATTAGCTACTTAACTTTATATTTTTACTTTTTGTAATCTCTGAAAGAAAAAACTGAAAATCAGTTTAAAAAAATAAGAACTATAATCAATTTTCCCTCAATTTCAATGGGAAATCATTAATTTTATTCCAGATCCCACGTATAAGTACCATCATACTTCAATCATATTTTTACATATATTTTTTTAAATAATTAAGATTTAATATTGGTTAAGCAGATATTTACTTCAACAAACTTCCCTTTTCTATTCGTCCGTATTGCGAAATTTATTTATGTCATAAATTTTAATTTTCTCATTGCTCATGGTAAACAAAATGTTAATGCATTATTAGAATTGCGTTTGTTAAAATATTATTACATATTTTTTTATTTGTATGAAGCAAACAAGCTTTAAAAATTATATTATTATTTTGATTGAGACTTTAACCATCGTAAAATCAAAATATTTAATTAATTTACGTACAAAATAAATGGAGAAAATGAATGTTCAAGATTTATTAAGAAAAAGCCAACTAAAAACAAACCTTTATCATGTAAGTAGAAATCTTTATACAGTAAATGCTAAAAAAAAATATAATGTGACCGATGTCGAATTGCTTTAAATGCAGTTTATCGAGACCTTTTTTATTGTATTGCTTGTTATTTGATACAATTTAAATGAATGATATAAAACACAAACTATAACATCTAGCACAATTGCTGTCATAATATTTTAAAAGATTCATTTTCCATGAAACTTCATTTGAAATAATTATTGGTTAATTACTTATTATTAGGTATTTTCATTTTAAATTAAGGCAGACATAACGTTATTATTAATATGTTATGATAATTCATCTACCGCTTGACCTCGATATGAAAGCTTGATAAGTTTTCGGCATCACGCGCGTTGAGGATTTTCCAGTACAAATGAAGTTGTACCACGCGTCGGAAAAAGGCCCCTTTAAAACATAAAGGCAAGTAATGTGTCTTTGTCTCAAGAAAAAATAATGCTCAAATGTGATTAATTTTCTAATAAACGCTCTGATAAACTGGCTCTCGTGCGTGCGTTATATGGATGCGTGGTAAGTGGTAAATTCCCCACATATTATCGCTAAACGAAGAGGTGTTTATTTTTTTGTATAATTAATCAGTAGAGTCTTGAATAAAAAGTTCCGTGATTATTTCGTCGCTCGAATGATTTTCTGGCACTTTTTCAGAATATGTTAAACAACTCGTATCTTTTTTTACGATGGCAATTATATTTTATTATCCGGTAGAAAACATAATTTGAAGTAACAAAAATATAATTTGAGACTACATTTGGACCGATCTCGTATAGCGTGTAATTAATTTGTGCATTCACAAGAATACTGTTTTAATTACTATTTTTAGCCAAACTTTCCGTTTTAAAGTTGAGTAAACTATTATTATACATTAAAAGATTTAAAAAAATCTTTTCACTCTCAAATTATTATTATTTTATATGGTTAACGATCAACTTAACATTGAATCAATTTTCTGCAGTATCCTATGCACTATTATGCTCGTATAAGAATCGATTAAAGTAGTATATATATTTAAGTAGACTGATATTCATTTGAAATTTTAAAAAAATTCTCATGACCCAAAATAAAATAAAAAATATTATTAGTCGTTTATTCGGTATCATTCATACGTCAAAAGCGATTTTTCACGTCAAACATGCATGGTATGCGTCAAACATGCATGCGTGGTCCAGTTTTTTTGATGAACATCTTACCATCTAAATTGAACCGCAACTAATCACATTTTAAGAAATAAAAGCATTCATTTCACTAGAAGAGTCTACATTGTTTATTTTTTATGTATGCGTTTAGTCAACGATGCGTTCCAAAGTGTGATCTCTATACACTTCTAGAAATCGCTGATCCATTGAGAGAATTATTCAAAACAGTGAACAATTTGATGACAGTAATTCAAGCCCTTTGTGTGTCACAATTTAACGGTCCATGTGTGTACATTATCAAAACTTTCATTTTTTGTCCTAAATTCAAATATTGTATTAAAAAATATTAGTCATGTTTGCAAAATAAGTCAAAAGGAATACTGTATAACTCCTTTTATATGTGTATGGTATCATTTCGTTAAGATAAGTTTATAAAAAGACTCAATTAAAAAAAAATATTACGTTTTATATCACATTATGTATTTTAAAAGTTACCGTCTACCCTCACTACGTATATTAAAACTGTTGTGAGGTATTCAATATACACAATATTTAAAATAGAAAAATAGTAATGCAACCTGTTGTTGGCTAAATGATCACTTTATGCATTTTGTATCATTCACGATTCCATCGATTGTCGACCACATAACTCAAGTTTTGAAAAATAAACAGCATTTATCCGTTAAAATTTTGTATTAAGAAAAAAACACATAAAGTCTGCTTTAAAAATGCACAAATTCCTTTTAATTATTAACGCATTTTATTAAGTTTTAAGAGTTTTCTTTTATCTCTCGGGGTATTACTTCAAACTACAATATAAAAGTAGTACAAATCACAATAAAATTTTCATAAAAGATGATAAATATCTTTATATAAGAAAAATATTTTATTCTACTATAAGTCATTAAAATTATTTAGTCTGAGTTATTGATTTCAAATACATTATTTAGCAGAACAAAAAATAAATGTAATAAATTATATTTTTTTAGTTAAAATGTTACTTTGTTTTAAAATCACTATTTATAATTATAGTGATTTTAAAACAATGTAACATTTTCATTATTAATGGAAAATCACAAAGTTAGTGCTTCAAATGTAAATTGTAAAATGTCTTGTATTTGCTTCCTTTTTTATATCGTAGATATAATTTATTTAAAAGCATAAAACATTTTTTTTTAAATACAGTATAATATAAATATTTTTGTTTTCATCCATGAAACAAATTCTAATTCCGAGCAGAAAAATTCATATTTTGTTTTTCCAGATATATTGTATGTATATATATTTTATTAATTTTTAATCGGCTTGATGTATATTCATCAATTGAGACTTAAAGCCGAACCCCAAAAATTTGTGGAATTCGTCGACCTGTACATTAGTAATTGATGTCTTACGGTCGTTAAAAAATGGGCGTTAAGTATTATATAATTATCTCGTGTTATTCTAAATACATAATATTAATTTATCTAGTCCAAGTTCGGCTACGATTCCACGCCTAGATAAACAAAACGCATATTGATTTGAAACTTGCTCAATTAAGTGGAACATCCAACTGAGAAACGCAAACGGAAATAGTTGGCAGAGCACCAACGCATTGCATTGAACTTGTTCGTGTTACCAACCTTCGCTTGAAAATGAACTGTATTTAGCTAGAGGAATTTGTTCTTTGGGCGCTCTGATTTGAACATTTTGTTGTGATTACAAATGAATATTTCAACTTACGGGTTTTTTATTGATAAAAAATACAAACTAACCATTATTCCCCGTAGGGGTAGGTAGAGAGAAAAGAATGCAACACCACTATGTTTTTGCAAACAATCATCCACTCTTCCACAGGCATGCATCTCCTCATACACATCCACCGATTTTTTCCGAACCTCGACCTGACTACTCTAAGTTTTTAAAATATTTGATAATACAAAGCTTCGTCGGTCTTTTTTTTACAATAAAAATTGCTTAAATATTTCGCCAAACGAATATTTTGAAAAATTGTATGAAACTTGACCTCCCCTATTTAAAAATAAATAAACATTATCGTTTTATAGAATAAAATAACAACTATGTTATTTTTTCCAAATTAAATATTTCATTATCATTTTTTTACCTTCATTGGCTCACAAAGTTATCTTAAATTTATTTTATACTTGCTGTATTAGACACGTGTTGCTGTGATCAGTGTGCTTAAATAAAATAGAGAAAGAGAGAAAAAATAAATCACACAATTTTTACATGTTTCAATTCACAATGCATTGTAAAGCAATGGAAAAAATATATTTTATTGAAAAAAAGTATAAAATTCTATCGAAAATATTGAAAATGTTAAGTGAACAATATGCAGTGCGTGTATTTCTGTTACTTCAACAGATGGAACTGCCATTAGGGTAAAAAAATAAGAAACACATTTTTTACATGTTAATATTTCGAAGAAATCGCTGAATAACTTGAGTAGGTTTCAGATTTAAAGCAAACGAACATTTTAATTTAATTCTTTTTTCGGCATTTAAATTAAATATTCGATTCTTAGAAATGCAAAAAACTAATTTAAAAAAAAAGAAAATACATTTTTTTTTAATATTTTCTAATGCAGGAAATACTTACCTTTACCTTAACGTTGTTCATTTAGGAGTCTGATTTACAAATAAGAATAACCCATTTATTTATAAACGATTTACGGCATACTAGTTCTACAAACAAATAAAATTTAAAAAAAAAAGCATTAAGAGGTAGTGGGAAATTAAAATTTAATGTTCAGTTTAGTTTAGTTCAGTTTATTTCCAGCGATTTGAGAGTACATGATTTTTTTCTTTCCAGATGAAACTCCCCTCAAGCGAAGAGCTCCAGCGTTCCCTGACCGAAGAAGGCCGTGGCAAGAGGAAGAAGATGGCTCCTCTGCTGCTCATCCCCCTCCTGATTGGCGGAACCCTCGTACCTCTCGCCTTCGGAGCTTTGGCCCTGCTGGCTGGTAAGGCTTTGATCGTCTCCAAGCTCGCCCTGGTGCTGGCTGGCATCATCGGTCTGAAGAAGCTCCTTTCAGGAGGCGGACACCATGATTCAGGACACGAGGTCGTAGTCCAGGCCGGTCACTCCGGATCGGGGTGGTCTAGGTCCTTCCAGGAAGCCCAGACCATGGCCTACAAAGGATATGCGCCGAAGCCATCTGCGTAATGTCTCGATACCTGATTCCATTATTTTTAAGACTCTAACCAAATGAAAATAATGAAACTAAAAACTGGTGATTTTTCATTAATTATACGTTTATAAATATAGTAAAACCTCGATATAACAGACTAATTTAGCAGAAGAGGTGTCCGTTAAAGCCGAAAGTCCGTAATATGAAATAGGCTTAATTATTTTTAAATATCAACACCGTATTTAAATATAAATAAATAATACAAAAACTCAGTTCAATTCATTGTCTTCGGACACTCGTTATGATGTGAAGTTGCAGTATGATATCAACGCACTGCTTTAAAATATGAAGTTTTGTTTGTACTTATAAGTTTTGAGACATAATTTGTGTAATTTTCATGGTCGCTTAAATACAATATGTTTACAGGCGGCGACACTTGAATTTAAGCACATAAAATTAACAGGACGTTCTTTTTTAATTTGACAGATTCTTTTTCCGTTATACCTGAAGTTAGTTAAATAGATGTACGTTATATCGAGGTTTTACTGTATCTACATAAATTATTATTCTTCATTCACCGCGTATCGAGAAATTGAAAAAAAAATCGCCAGAATTTAGTTTCAAGTAATAAATACGTTTATTTTTCTTTTTGACGACTAACTACGACTATTTATTAATTTGACGACATTAAATTATTTTAGCATTATTCAATCGATAGTGTGCAATACGAATAAGTTATTTATTTAAATATATTATTTATTTTTATAATATTCATTTTTATCAGTATACCAAATAAGGGTAGAAATCTTTATAAAAATTGTAACGATTTCTATGACCGAGTGCTTTTAAATACTCTTATAACTCACATGTGTGTCATATGATGAAATAGATCGAATTGTTACAGAGATTATTTAAAAGACGTACCATATTTCAACATAACTTACCTCTTTTATTTTATTTTATTTTATATTTGTTCTATTTTGTTAAGTTCGTTTCTTTTTTGTTTTGTTAAGTAGTCAATATTTTTAGTTTTTTTTTGTTACTGCCTTGTGATGCCAAAATGTATACTTTAAGTTTTTATGTTTTATTTTATTTTATATCCAAACTCACTCTGTGAGTGCAATATTTTTTTCCAAATATGTTTTTTTTTTTCAGTATTTTTTTTAAATCGCTCACTCAATAATCTAAACTTGTGCCCAGTGTATTTATTACTAAATAAACAAATTTTATATAAAAACTTGTGTTATGACTTTTTTCACCACAAACAAATATTTTTGATACTCCTATATGAAGTATATATGTATTTAAATACAAATTTTACAGTGAAGTAACTAGTTACACAAATATTATATCGTTGTTTATTATAAAACCATTATTTATGTGATTATTAAATAAGATAATAATAATAAAACATAATACAATGTTAATATGAGTTCTACTAAAAAAACTTCATTCACCAGTGAAAAAAATTTAAAAATATATATTTTATTTATTGTTTCGGCATTCACTTTGTGGTAAGACATGATGAAATTGTTAAAGGCAAACACTTGCTTTTTACCACTTGAGTTTTTTTTTATGATGACTAGTATTTAATTAATTTGTATAATTATTGATCAGCATCCCATAATTTGTCATGTTTTATCTGCGTAAGACATTAAAATTTTACTGAAAACTATTGTTTATTTGTCTTTAAATTTACATTTCAAACTTGCTACTGTAGATTACAATACAGGATATTATAAAAAAACAACCACAAAAAACGTAATTGCCAAAAGAACAATGTAACATTGTATATTCATGCATATATTTCTTGTACAATATACTACTTACTTACATATGATAAATAATATTTATAGAATAAGATGAAATATTAATTGAATTTTCAGTGTTCGATATTTACATTTCGAAGATTTTTATTTGTGTTTCTTATGTTAGATCGTTCACATAATTCGTTTTGAGTACAATTTTTTGATCTAATTTTACAAATATGTATATTTTATTTTAAAGTAACGAGTTAATGGTAAGCAAGAGATGTATGAAAATATCCATGAAATGATATATGTGAAAATACCAATTGTCTTATGAAAAATCTCAAGTTTGATCATATATGGTAAATGCTTGGTCAAGAATATGAAATTTTAGAAATAGCTCTAAGAAAGTACTTAGCGTGATAAGAAATTGGCTTTCGCGTGTATTGAAATGATAGAAAATTAATTAGAAACACTTTCGGAACGCCGAGGAAAAATCTAAACCGATCCATCGATTTTCCTGTTTGCTACATACAAGAAAGTGATCAAGTTGTTCAATACATTTATTGAAACTCTCGAGAAAATGAGGTTAAATGAATCAAGATACAGTATCTAGAACGACCACTCCGACGCTTGGCTCGATGGGTGGGTATTGAGATCAGTAACAGATCATAATCTGGAATACATGCCTTGTATCATAATTACTAAAAGAGATATCGCTGGACCCAAGAGAATTAATCACCTGACACATACCAACCGACCTGTACTCAAAATATCAACACCAATCCAAAATTATTAAAGCAACATATGCGAGTACTTACTTATCTGTATCGATAAAAATGTGACTCTGCGTTTCTTCTAATTAAACCTGATCAAGTAATTCATCCAAAGCATTGATTTTTTGACAAAACGTTGCATTTAAATAGGCACTTTTTTTTCAATACTTATTCATGAATCTAGGTTTCTGCACTTAGGAGTTATTTTATATTATTTGTTACACGTGTGTTAAGTGATCACTTAATTAGCCTATGACGGGTCGTAACCCCTGTAAATAACAAGACATTTAAAATTTTCAAATATAAATATTAAAAAAATTTGAAAAGGTTTTTAGACCGCAAAAGCAGCGCCATCTGTTAAAAGTAACTGCAAATCACACGATGCTGAACAATTATTATGGCGAAGAGCGTGCTTCTTCATACCTGGTAGCATTCTAAATATTTGGCATTGCTTAACGGGCATTATGAAATTGAACATATTAGAAAAACATGCTGAACTTTTTATTTCTTTTCCATTTTACCAGCCCGAGTCATCGCAACGCGTGGTGGGGCGAAGCTAGTATTTACATTAGTTTCTGATATATCTTAAAAGAATATTGGTTTACGTTCTATTATACAACACATAACTACCATTTTCGCTCAATTTTTCAATTTTATTATTGAGATTTAAAAATACTTAAGCATTTTAAGAACTGACGGAAAAAAACAATACAAAATGATCTACAACATTTTGAGTGTATCCTAATACATGTTCACAAAATCTGGATTATCTCCAATTACATGAGTTATTTTCATATCATTTTTTGACATCTCAAAAGAAAGTGATAAAAAAAAGTTTCACTTAAAAAGTATCACTTTACACACAAAAGTGATTTTGTGTTTAAAGTGAGCACTTAAACCAGCCTTTGACGGTCGTCAGCCCCGTAAATGCCCAGACTTTCATATTCTTCTTCATCTTTGATGAGATGTCAAAAAATGATATAAAATGATCTGTAGAAAGGTCTCAAGGCTGAAGGATGTTGGATGAGATAGTGAACATTGGAAAAAAATTCAGGATGATTACAATAATCAGGCATAAGGAAGTGACCTAGATATATCCGGCAATTTTATCTAAAAAAACATGATTATTTTTTAGAGAATTTTAAATTGAGTAATTTGTAAAAATAAAACGTACATTATTAAGTATAGCTAAATATTATTTTTTAATTGGAAAGCCGTTCTGATTGTACATAAATTATAACAAAATTACAATAATAACGGAAAATATAAATTAAAAAATGTTGTATGAAGTTCACCCACATGTAAATGATTTATTATTGTTTTAGTAATGAATCTCGAGGATAACAAATCAACAGATTGTATATAACATACATTTATAAAATTCTTAAAACATACATTATTTCACAAATATCCATTAAAACTGATTGTGATGCAAATAAAGATAACTATGAAATTGCCACAGTTTATAAGATTTATAAAAGATGGATTTAATATATTTTTTTATCATTATTATCTGCTGTCATCGTGAGTGGGTAAGCACATTTGACTATCGTACTAGAGGTCCCGAGTTCAATTCTCAGAAAAATAAATATTTGAAAATGTCTTTTCACACTTTACTTAGGAAAACTTGACATGATTAATTATTTTAAATACTTGAAAAAAAACAGGTCAGATGTTGAAATAATCGACGGGTATGTACGAGGACATGCATGAATGTGGAAGAGGACAGGTTGAGGCGGCATTCGATTCTCTCTACCTGTCCTTGCAGAGAGGTGGAGCGATGGTTAGTTAGTTAGTTAAATATAGAAAAACGTAAAATATTGATACATAAAAAATGATTTTTACTAAGACATCTCGCCTACCACAATTTTTCAATTTCTACAGACAATTTTTTATAATTAGGCAATAAATTGATTCTTCCTTAATGATGTTTCTTTAAGGTGGTATGGAGATGTGGAGCGAATGGATAGCGAGAAAATGGCTAAGAAAATATATGTGACGAATGTGAGTGGGAGAACAGAACGAGGACGGCCGAAAAAGACTTGGCCTGATCAGATCAATCAGAACCTCAAATATGGTGGTGTCAAAAGTCTTCGTAATCGGAGATCATGTATGACAGAAGAGTATGGCGTTCCATCCTCTCTGCCCAACCCTGCGAAGGAACGGCGTGATGGTAATAGTAGTAATAATAGTATGATTTTTGAAATGAGCTTATTATTAAAAATCTTTTTTTCCATACGAATACACCCTGAGTTCACTGAACCATGTTCCGCATACGGGCCTTCCAAAATACAAAAAGAAGAGTAATTATTTACAACTTTTTGAGTGTGTCTAAATACTTGTTCACAAATCTTAATTATCCTCTCAAATATTTGGACACACTCAAAAAGTTGTAAATAAATTAACCGGTCAAATTATAAGCTAAAATAATAAAAAATAAAATGATGTTTTCTGGCGTTTCTCATGTATATGATTATAATCCAGTATTTGGAACTCACATACAAAAGAGTTTCTGCTTAGTAAAAGGCTTCTTTCCATCTCGCCAATAGATGTCTATATATATATATATATATATATATATATATATATATATATATATATATATATATATATATATATATATATATATATATATATATATATATATATATATATATATATATATATATATATATATATATATATATATATATATATATATATATATATATATATATATATATAAATATATATATATATATATATATATATTTATATATATATATATATATATATATATATATATATATATATATATATATATATATATATATATATATATATATATATATATATATATATATATATATATATATATACATATATATATGTATATATATATGTATATTTACATATATATATATATATATATATATATATATATATATATATATATATATATATATATATATATATATATATATATATAAATATATATATATATATATGTATATATATATATATATATATATATATATATATATATATATATATATATATACATATATGTTGAAATGTTATAATATAATATGAAGAGTAATAATTTTCTATTTTTTATTTCTCAAGTTCAAGAACCTGCTGTAATATGTAATACTCACTTGAGCAGGATTGGTCGGTGGATGATGCAACACGGTAGAAGCTTTAACGAAGAAAGAACTTCAACTTTCTCCGGCGAAAATGCATAGGTATAATCAACTTTCGTATATTATTACTAGCCGACTGCTCATAATAAGAGTTTTTATATATCGGCTTTACTAAGGCGAAACAGGCACTTTCGTATAAATAAAATATATAATTTGCATTTGGACAAATACAAAAATTACATATGATTTAATAAAAAATACAACTACAATTTATTTTGAACCAGGCGATATTTTTTTATAATAAAAATGTAACTTTGTTTTAGTCACTATAAATATTTTATTATAACTTAAGTATAATGTCTACCGGTTTTGAAGCAACCGCTTCTTATCAAGTTGCAATGACAGATTGGTGTGGTGTCCAATTCTTATTGACGTTTAGTTAAATTTTACTTAGTAAATACCAATTTTTCTTTAAATCTATTAATCCATCTATAACACGTGTCATAATAGATTTTAAGAAATAGTGGTATTAACTACGTTAATTTATTTTTAAAACAAAATAAAATGATCACTAGCTATCTCATTTATTTGATTCAAATGTATAAAATACAAGATGTATATAAAATCGTCAACATTAAATTGATTAAATTGATTAATTGATTAATTGTAAACTAAATTGAACATTAAATTGATTAATTGTAAACTGGCAGTGCACAACGGAGTCCTGGTTCCAACTCTAATGTATGGAAGTGAAACATGGAGTTGGCAAAAGAAGGATAAAAGTAGACTGAATGCAGTCGAAATGCTATCTCTCAGAAGAATGTGCGACAAAACGATGCATGATAGATGTACAAATAGTGAAATAAGGAAGGAATGCAAAGCTGAGATAAGCATTATCGATAAAATTAAGAAAGGTGTGTTGAGATGGTTTGGACATGTAGAACGAATGAGTGAGGAAAGAACGGTAAAACAAATTTATGAGGTGAATGTTATTGGGAAAAGAAGCAGAGGAAGACCGAGAAAAACATGGCACGATCAGGTATGCCAAATACTTGAAAGTGGTCAGGTTAGGAGTCGTAACAATCGGCGGGTATGTATAAGGAGATGCATGAACGTGGAAGAGGCGAAGAATGTTTGCAAGGACAGAGTGGTGTGGCGCTCTATTCTCTCTGCCTACCCCTGCGGGGAAGCGGCCTGATGGTTAGTTAGTTAGTTAGTTTTTAAATTGATTATGATGCCTTTTTATGCCATATTTAATAGTTCCTATACAAAATTACGTAGCGTTACAATAATTGATATGCTATAAAAATCGTGCTAACAAAGTTGTTATAGCGTACTAAAAATAACTAAAAAAACATCATCTGAAGCAGAATACAAGAGAAATTATTACGAGAGGTACAAAAAAATTATAAAAGCGCACTTGGAATTGTGAAAGAAGCATTTCTCTCGTTTCTTTTTTAGACGTAACAAGAAATTATTGTGTCATTGAACTTGACCTATCGTAGAGCCATCTAGCGGTGGAGGTTGTAACTACGTTTCAAGGTTAACGTGGTATGAAACTTAAATTTATATATTTTGTTTAGTAAATTTTAAAAAGTACGTTTTATTTTCTTCCAATAGAGCTGTTTTTTTCCGACAATATTTTTCAAACTATTGCAACCGGTTTTCGAAGCAAAGGAAGTATAATATAAATATTTACTTCAATAGATTGTTTTTTTTTACATGTTTTATTTGTTAACGTTATCATTTCACAATTTAATACTTTTACCATTATTTGAAATAAAACACAAATATTATTTGAAATAAAAAAAATATTATTTTTCATTCAATAATTCATATAAATTATTATTTACCATAAAATATGCATCAATAGACTTAACAATTGTCTGGCATGTTGGGCACAGAGTTGCAAGTTTGGTGTTTTAAATGAATAAAAAAAATAAAAATAAAATTTTGTAATATTTTTCTGTGGTTGTCTTTTTATGAACATTTCGTATTTTCGCTGTTTTTATTTTTGTTTCGTAAACTGTTTGTTATTATCAACGAAAAATAAATAAAAAAATAAAAAAAACTAAATTTAGTCTTCGCGTAGGGTTTAAATACATTTTTTTATTTTTAATATTATTTGAAATAAAACACAAACATTACTTTTCATTCAAGAATTAAAATAAATTATTACTCACCATAAAATAGGCATCAATAGACTTAACAATTGTCTGGCTTGTCGGGCGCTGAGTTTAATTTGACGTTTTAACTTAGTAAAAAAAATTGTTATATTTTTCTGTGGTTGTGTTTTTATGAACATTTCGTATTTTAAGTATGGTTTTTTTTTCTTACTGCATATTTTTTTTCGCAGTTTTTATTTTTGTTTCGTAAACCGTTTGTTCTTTTGAACTAGAAATAATAAAAAAAAATATAAAGTAGATTTAGTCTTCGCGTAGGGTCAATAATATATACATATATCGGATATGTATACACATGCAAATGTATATACGTATAAGTCATACCGTGGCTGCATTCTACGATAACCGCAACATTTTTATACTGCACACTCGGTTAACTTGAATGCTTCCAGATCCGGTATAGAGAAGGTATATGAATTTGCTTATTATGTACAGTCGGCATCGTTTATTATGACCTTTCGAGGGAAAACGCCAGCGAAAGTGTTTACGCTGACAGTACTACCATCACGATTTTTTCGTGCAATGCAACGTAACACTAAACAACTAAGAGGGGTATTAATATCAAATGCCTTATGTTTGCAAAATGGAATAAATAAATCTTAAAATTTACTTGGACATTGTAATGCAAACCTCATCATCACGCCGCTTCCCCGCAAAGGTAGGCATAGAGAATAGAACGCTATACAAAGTGGCAAAATGTTGTATGATAGATGTTCAAATAGTGATATAAGGAAATAACGAAAGGTCGAGATAAATTTTATCGATAGAATTGACAAAAATGTGTTGAGATAAATTGTCAGACACACTCCACTAAAACTTGAATGCTGTACGATATATATTATAATACCTACTCTGGGAAAATACTGGGGTGGGGTCAACTAAAGTGTCCCTTAGAGACAAAATAAAAAGCTTAGGCATTTGTGGAAAACTAGGAGTAACAGACAAAGTAAGGTAGAGGAAAAGTAATTGAGTTGGTGAGATGGTATGATAAGTTAGGATGGAGCCAGGAAGAAGAAAAAGGAGATAATTTGACTATGTTAATCTAATCAGTGAAGACAGTATAAAAACAAATATATGAGGCCAGAACGGTAAGCAATAGAAGCCAAATAAAACCGAAATGTATTCGGCATGATCAAGTATTTCAAATACTTGTAATTTGTCAGGTTAAGGATTCAGAATAATATGTGAATATGTTTGAGAAAATGCACGAATATGGAAGGGGCAAAAATTATTCGCAAACGCCCATTAGATTCTTTTCTCTCTACCTACCCCTGCAGGGAAGCAGCGTGATGGTTAATAAGTTTTGTTAAAATATATAAATAATTTATAATTTTAAAATATTTTTATTTTTCATTATATGCATTTTTAGACCCCAGATTTTTGCTTGATTTCGAATGTGCCGACCACTACGCGGTTAAATTAAATCAGCATACAATTCTCCTACTGACTATACAAACATTGTAATGTGGATGCAGTGTTTTACGCAAATGGTAGTTACGCATATCCGGCTAGAGAGTCTCTCTTACACTTTTGTCCATACAAGTGCTTATTATTCATTCAAGGGCTAAGTAAAAGAAGCAATGAAAAATCCACGTGGAGTACCGTACACGTGATAAAAGTGAAACTTCTTTAAAAATAAAGAATAAAAGGGATTTAGTGTGCGGAAAAGAGAGAAACACCATCTAAAAATAATAATAAGTAAAAAAAACCGAAATGAATAATTTGCACAAAGAATATTTTGTTCCCAACATTTTTGGGTCTATCCAAATTCTTGAAGACAAATGTTGTGGATAGAATGTTTGTTGAAAAACAAAAAATAATACAATGAATTATAATATTCCTCTTCTTATCCTTATCCGCATCTAATGGTGCAAAAGGTACTGCATCGTGCTGAAGCAGTGTTATTTTGATCATTATTTACATGAAGGCAAGGTGATCACGTTTGCACTTCAGAGACCAGTCCAGGGTCATAATAAATAATATTATCATTAATTAAGTAAAAACAATAAACATTGAGTGTAAGCTCCTCTCCAAGCACAAGAGCTTAGTCTCTTTTTTGGAGAGGCGCAGCGTAAGATAAAAGAAGTAGACATTTCTAGCAAATGAAATAACTTTAAAAAAACTAATAAAATAAACTAATCTGGTTATATTGAAAGTTTTTTTTAACCACCCTACTTTCGGGGCATTTTATGGCATATTTTTTATGAACAAGCAAAAAAAATCACAACGTTTGTTGTCACAAAATATTGTCAGGTATGTATCCTGACAAAAATTTGTATCCGGTACGCATTGAATATTTTTGGAACAGATATCTTTTCTCGTGCTCGTACGTCATACGGGTTAGCGCGGAGTGGTGAAGAAAAACCGCGCGTATCACGTACGTTCATATGTGTAGGGCGGTCAAATTGAAAATCGTGTTTTCAGGCGTCTTCTAGTATGTAAAATAATCCAGATAGAATCTTGCATAAATCAAAGTAAAAGGATATCTGCTAAATAAAATCTTTCTTAATCCAACGTTGGTGGTTGTTGTATAGCTCATAAAGACTCTGTCATTAGTTTGATTATATATCTATGGGTTTCGAAAAAAATGAGTAGTGTGGTTTTCAATCATGGGTAGAATTATGAATGTTGCACGCTATTAAAGGTTATAAGTCCTAAAAATACCCAGACTTCCTATTTGGAATTAATATTTAACATATTTAATATGGTATTCTTCTTCATATTTGTTTAAATTTAAAAAAAATGTAACAATAACTCCTTAATGGAGAATACTAGAATATTTGTGATCAAGTACTTGGACACACTAAAAATGCTCAAAATAAATCAAATCTGTAAAATGATGCATTAAAAAAATGTCGAGTTGATGAGATGTAAAAAAATAAATTGAAAATTAACTCTTATAATTGGAGATAAAAATGAAAATGGTATTTTCTGGCGTTTCTCATGTATGTGATTATAATCCAGGATTCGTACCTCACATACCGATGTAAGAGTTTCTGCTCAAAAAACAAATTTATTTTCATCTCTCTAAAAGATGTCTCTTGCGAAGTTCTAGTGATTCAAGAACAATGTTTCTGAGTTGGTTCATATATATAAAGAACTTCCAAGAATTTGAGTAGTGTGGTTGTCAAAAATGAGTAGAATTGGTGAATGTTACACGTTTGTAAAGTGATCACATAAACCAGCCTATGACGGTCTTCAGCCCCGTAAATACCCAGACTTCCATATTCTTCTTCATCTTTGAAAAACTGTGTCATAATATGTCAAATTATGACAAAAAATAATATCAAATTAACTCCTGTAATTGGAGATAATCCAGATTTTTGAAGAAGTATTTGGACACACTCAAAATGTTGTTTTTAAAAGAATTTTTGCAACCCTGTTTTTAAAGTAATAACAAATCTCACAAAACCCACTCTTGCATCACTTTGGGAATGATAAATATCTTAATTGGTTTTCAATACATTGTTCGGAGTGATTCACACAACAATGAAATAAAATATAATAACAGGATCTTTCCTTTGTAATAAACAATAATAATAATTTGATGTGAAAGTTGACAGATTACTCATGTCTACACATCCTAATAAGTATATAAGGCAGGTGGGCAAGAAGGATGGATATTTAAATCCGTATCCCCATTAAGCATTCTGACATACATACCATAGTTTTATTTCCGTTTAAGTCTTCATAGATTTTTTTATATACATTATAGAGTACGTAGAATCTATTAAAATCAACCTAGAAATAATTTCACTTCCTGCATCGAGATCTCGGGGTCATTCTCAACTCAGCCTGTCTGTACCGAGATCAACATCTTACTTGTAAAGGGCGAGCGCTCGTTCGAGTCGACACCTTCAGATACCTTGAAACTCTCATGGTGGAGGATGGTAGTGTCCAGAAGGAACTGAACATACGGCTCGGAATGGCAGCCATATTCAATAAAATGCGCAATGTCTGGAGTTCACTGCTTTACTCGACAAAAACCAAGTGTCGTCTCTTTAACGCCTGCATCCTAATAGTGTTGCCGTACGGATGTGAGTCGTGGCACCTCACCAAAGCGCAAAGCAAGAAACTAGCAAAATAGAAAACAGGGGCGAATACTGGGTATAAAGTGTTATGACTTCGTCAGGAATGACGATGTGAGCAGAAGAACTCAACAGCCCTTCATACTGGAAGTCCTAAAGAGGAGAAGGTGGACATGGTTGGGACATGTCCTTAGAGTGCCACCTGAGTGCATCAACCCCTCATGTCTTCCAACCCCGAGGATTCCGGCGCCCCAGAAGGCCGCTGACGACCATTCACCGACTATACTCAGCGGAACTTCAAGACACCGGACTGACCTGGGAGGAAACCAAGAAGATGGCGCGTGGCTTGGAGACGTCTCGTGTTGGCCATATGCTCCACCTAGGGAGCGAACATGGAAGGAAGTAGAAAAAAATATATGTTTGTTTATATATATATATATATATATATATATATATATATATATATATATATATATATATATATATATATATATATATATATATATATATATATATATATATATATATATATATATATATATTTATATATATATATATATATATATATATATATATATATATATATATATATATATATATTTATATATATATATATATATATATATATATATATATATATATATATATATATATATATATATATATAAATATATATATATATATATATATTTATATATATATATATATATATATATATATATATATTTATATATATATATATATATATATATATATATATATATATATATATATATATATATATATATATATATATATATATATATATATATATAATATATATATATATATATTTATATATATATATATTTATAAATATATTTATATATATTGTGCCAGAAAAAATCAAGTTATTTGAAGAAAAAAAACAGCATCCATTCATTGATGACATCTACAGAAGTACGTACGTTAAATAAAATTTCGACCAGTATGCCACACCTTCAATGTTAATAAATATGTATTTCAAAGGTATGTTATTATTTATGTCCATACCAGACGAACAATTGTGAACCCTCAATTATCTTTAATTTTTTATGTATAATACTCTCCAATGCGAAAATCCATGCGAAAGTTACCAATTTATCATTCCAAGATTACATTAAATTTACTTCTGACTTATTGTTCCTAATGGATTTTTGCATTTTGATTCTGCTTCTATTCTCAAAAAATTCAATTTATCAAAAAATATTACCACTTGTTTTATTTCTATAAATTGAGGTAAAAATAAGGTTTTTCACAATACAAAGTTTTGTAAAAAATGTAATCACTGTATGAAATCCCAGTGCTGGGCTCCAATTTCCGTAAAAAGTTTAAAAGTTAACTATATGTGAAATAATAATTTAAATGTTACTACTGACATTTCTTTTAAAATTAAACACTTGTGTAATACCACTTATTGAGTTTAATTAAAGTTTTTAAGTTCCACAAAGTTAATGCCGAATCAATAAATAATATACGTTTCATTTCAAACGACATGAATATTTTTTAACGGGGAACCGTATCAAGGGAGTAATCAGCACATCCTGAAGTATCCAAAAAACGCTTCTTGGAAAAAAAATTAAAATATAAAAGAAATCAAATTATGAGTTTGCAACTTAAAGCATAATTTAGTTTCTGAAGAATTATATATTTGATTTTAAAAATTCATCAATAAATTTAAAAAAATACACATTGAAAATATACTTATATTCAAAGATAAAATACGGTTATATCTTTAATTAAGTATAAAAACATTGACATTGAGTGTAATTACCTAACCAAGCACAAGAGCTCAGTCTCCTTTTTGGAGAGGCACAGAGTTACTAATATAAGATATGTTATGAGTAGAAATATGTTGTAAATGAATTGAAATATAATATTTTTTGTAACTATATTAAATTAATAAAAAACATTTTGTCAACCATTTTTTTTTTGAACACATCAAATGTTCGTCTAGTGTGGACAATTTGTGAACAAGCTCGGAAACCTCGTCCCATTTGAATATGCCGCTATGTTTGTTTGACGATCATAAATATTTTTTCTCAGCACATTTTATTTTTGAAATGACACCTTTTTGTGATGTTGGAAGCGATCGGAGCGTATTGAAGTAGGTGAGTGGGTCCGCAATCAGGGTGACCTTGGGCGGGTCAGAGTACCGTTTGAAAAACTGGGCCCCGATCTTTATTAATTAAATTCTTTAAAAACACAAGTATGAAGAAGAGTTATTTAATACGAGAGGAGTTCATTTTGAAAGCGAAGTCGAATTGTTATTGGAACGAATTCGTAACTTCATGAATCGAATTGTTTTTTTTTAAATAACACTTTACTTCTTTAAGTAAAATCTAACCTTTTTAAGTAAAACCTGTAAGTTTTTTCTCCAATTGAAAAATATTTAGTATTATATTGAAAAAAAAACCTTTTCTTCAAAATGTTAAAAACAACACTTTCTGCCCTGTAGCTGGTAATTATTAAGTTAAAATATGCCGCTTTTGCTGGGATATAGCATTTTCTAGGCATTCTGATAATATGCACTACTGAAAATTTACGATTTTTGATATATGACGTTGTTGAAAGGAGTGAGCGATATATTATACAAAGGGGCAAGTTTTTAATATTACAAAAAAAAACACGAATAAAAACTAATAAATTAACCATCATGCCTCTTTTCCGCAGGGGTTGACAGAGAAAATACAGCACCTCACCAATCTGTCTCCAAAAAATCTTCGCCTTTTTCACATTCACGAATCTCATCATACATTCCTGCCAATTAATTATTCAGACTCCTCACCACTTTTTAGTATTTGAAATACTCGATCATGCCAAGTATGAAAATATTTATGAATGTGGAAGAGGCGAATATTGTGTGCACAGATTGATTGATTTGGCGTTCTATTATCTATTCCCACCCCTGCGGAAAAGCGTCGTGATGGTAAGCTAGTTAGACCAATCAAATTCGAATACTTTTTAGATCATTCATATGACACACATCCGACCCAAATTCTTAACACATTTAAGCGCAATAAAAAACAATTTTGACAAATTTTCACGTTTTGAGCATTAGGTTGAATGTCGACCGCATTACGAGCAGTGCGGTGCATGTTTATAGTTGTTTTAAGCAAATGACCTCTATGACCTAAAAGGAATTAATATAAATTTATTCCGTTGTCGCTTTTTCGTCAGGAATTTCTGATTCAAATTTAACAGTATTCAAAGGAATTTCAAACTTAAGAAGAGAGTCAACTGGCCATTTTTAAATAAAATCAACCAAATACTTGATTTAAAATTAGTTAAATTTATAAACAACTGATAAAACCTGTCCTTAATTTAGAGCTCTGGAGGTCCCGGGTTTGATTTCCAGGGGGGTCAAATAAATATAAGTGATTTTTTCACTCTAATATTTATTTCATTTTACCCTGGACTGGTACCTGAAGCGGAGAGCTGATCACTTTCCTTCATCTGTTAACGATCAAGATAACACTGCGTTTGTATGATGCAGTGCCCTATGCACCGTTGAGGTGCGGATACCAAAACATTATTTCATTGCCATGCCGGTAGATTTTGAAGCGTTAGTTTTTAGTATTTTCATATTATTTTACCCTTATGAGATATGTATGATAACCTGAATAGCATTGTAAATTAAGAAGCTTGAAAAATCGTGGGTATGTAACCTCGAGTGTCGATATTATTATACGTTTTCTTTCTACTATTTCTCCTCTATTTCCTTTTCCTTTAAGCAGTGATGTTCTTCACTCTGAACTTTTTCAGTTCTTCATCAATAATATAAAGCACAGGAACAATTTTTATGCATTTATTATTTTATTTCCTTTCTGAATTGTTTTATTGTTTTTAAAGTGCTTTACTGTTATATTTTAATTCATTATTATTATTTTATATGGATTTTCACATATATTTATTTTATTTAAAAAAAAATAAGATCAGCTTTACACCATATTATATTGCATTGTAAACCAGGCAAACGCCATGGATCTTTATTGAAAGACATTTATAGGAAGACTGAAGAACTCATGGATGCTGTAGAAAGACAACATGATTCGAAGGCATGGCCTTGAATACGTTGTCCATCATAGAAGGACCTTCAAACCGAGTTCAACAGTCTACAAAGATGGTAAGTGGGGATAGAGCCAGGAAGAAATTATGTATATGCGTGTTAGCATAAATTTTGAATAAACAAATAAAATAAGATGAAAAATCTAGTTTTTCAAAGTGGTGTCTTATGTATCGTAGGTGTATAGAAAAATAGTATTCGTACATCGTTTAAAGATTTTTCGCAAAACACCTCAAAATAACAAGGATTGAAAAAATTGTGATGTCCAATAAGACTTCAAAAAATAAATTTTGTAGTTTTGAGTAAAAATAATATTTTTCTCGTTTATTAGATGTTAATGGTCTCTTAACAAAACAGTTAAACCTGCTGCGACTATAACACATTTTTTCTAAGATTGAAATGTGTCTTTGAATTAATTGCCTAGCGATTAATTTACAGTTTTTTGTATTCTGAAACGAGAGGAAATTTTTAACGGTGATTTGGCTTCATTTTCGATTTCAAATACTTGTGTTTTATTCATAAAAAAAACTTTAATAAGTAAATAAAATATCATTGTTGTTTTTTTGCCATTTTAGTAAAAAATGTACTCAAGTGGTAAAAAACAAGTATTTTATTCTAAATTAAATCACGTCTTACTACAATGTAAATGCCGAAATAATAAATAATGTAAAGAATAGTTTGTTGATCAAAATAATGATAATTTTGTTAGACGCTTAAAATATTTACAAATAATTGACTTTTCTTATTAAGATACATGAATGTGGAAAAGAAAAAAACTATTTTCAAATCAAATTGGTATGGTGTTCTTTTATCTCTGCCTGTCCCTGCGAAGAAGCGGCGAGATGGTTGATTAGTTGTATTTTTTTGTCTAAAGTGTAGTGGTAATTATATTTACTTCAAAGGCTGGTGAAGTGATCACTTCACACACGTGCAATATTCACCATTCTACCCACGACTGAAGACCACATTGATACATTTTTTAATCTCCTACATGTATTAATAATAAAAAAAAATAACTTGCAAGTAGAAAAACCCATATTCGTCAACAAGTAGGTGTTTGGACGTAAAATGTTATAAAAAATTTATAAAATTATATACATTAAAAGCATTGATAACTTTGTGGTATGGTAATAAAACACTCTCCTTATCATCAATTGGTCACTTTTTTCCTTTTTTTTACTAGTTTTTTTTACAAATGTCAAATCGTAATAATTTAATTGTAATAACGTGATGGAATGATTTTCCGAAACCGGTAGTCAAGAATAAATGTTGATAAAAGTGGTATTACACAAAGTGAACAATGGATGATGAGGAGAGTGAAAAATATATGAGTTCGTGAAAAGTCAATTCAACATACTGTTATGATTTTATCAACGAATTTTAATAAAACTTTGTTTTTTATGTACGTTGTTTTACGTGAAGATGTACATAAATATCAGATCGCAATCTAATAATAATAAACCAACAAGTCAAGAACAAGAACTTTGCTTATTTTTTACAGATTTGACGTTAACACTTATTATATTGGGTCAATGGAATGTGAGAAAAGAGTTTTCCTTTTCGGCGTGGGCTTTGCGCAAACAAAGAAAAAAATATGAATTTTAGGAATATCAAAAACCCACGTGGATCTTTACGAGATTGTAAATAATAAAACCTTTTCTCTTTTATTGCGGTTTAGAAAATAATAAAATAAACCACACAAAGAATATTCGTCTTTCAATTCTTACCGAGGCTCACATACGAATATTACTTATATCAACCTAACTTTCGGTATAATTACCGAAACATGCTAATTTATTCGATATGTGAAAAACTCACATCACAGTTTTTATTTATATGTTAATATTTACAATGTGGCTGACAGTGCCTCAAGTGCATTTTTTACTTCAAACACCTGGTTAGTTTCAAATATAGTGTGTTTTGAATTTTGAAAGCATTAACTTTGTGGATCATATTGATATATTATTTCGAGAAATAAAAATACATTGTGTTCTGATCCACTCACATTTTTACTAACCAACTAGTTTCGGCAACAACCTGTTGCCCTCTTCAGGGTTTAATTTATTACTGTATTGTAATAAATTAAACCCTGAAGAGGGCAACAGGTTGTTGCCGAAACTAGTTGGTTAATAAAAATGTGAGTGGATCAGAACAAAAAGTATTTTTATTTCTCGAAATAATATATCAAATATAGTGAACTGTTTTTCTGTATTTTATAGGTGTCTCAACTAAGCCAAAGCATATTTTGTTTTTATACAAAATAAATTTTAAATGTGAGCATTCTAACAGATTTAACCCTAGAATACTAAACCATCGTACAAATTACGACGGTAAAATGACGATTCCTGGAAAAAAAACCCGCACCCCCTGCTTCAAAGTACGTTCCTAATGTAACTTGATTTTTTTTTCGTAATTAAAATTCATAATAAAATTAAATTATCTTATTTATTTCCTTTTGTTTTTTTTTACAAATGTTTAGTTATGACGTCACTCGTAAGATAGCTTTGTAATCAAGGATTAAACGTGATTTTTCATCATTTATAAACCTGCTGTTTGCCAGGTAGTGAGCCCCGGAATGCTTAGACTTCTGTCTTCTTTCATACTAACGAACGGTAAATAATTTTGTCATTTTAATTTAAAGAAAGAGTGGCATTTACTGAAATAAATAATCTGACTATACCCTCTACTCAGAATATATTGTAACAAATAAAAAATAACATTAAGGATTTTTACGGAGGGTGTGGAAGTTTTTGGTGAGAGAATTGCAATGTTTTTTAATTTAAATTAACCCTGATGATAACAAGGTCCTTGTCGAAACCGGTAGGTTAAATTGTATTAATAAAAAAAGTGGTGAAAACAAAGTTTTTTAATTTTATAAAGTGTGTAAAATGTGCCACAAAGTATCTGCCGAATACATTCAAGAAATTAAAATATTGTCCGCCTCCGTAGTGTAATGGTCAGTATGCTCCCGGAGGTCCCGGGTTCGATTCCCAGGGGGGTTTAATAAAAATAAGTGATTTTTTCACTAAAATATTTATTCAATATTACACTGGACTGGTACCTGAAGTGGAGGGCTGGTCACCTTTCCTTCATGTGTAATCGATCGAGATAACACTGCGTTTATATGAAGCAGTGCCCTTTGCATCATTGGGGTGCGGTAAGGGATTTATTATTTTAAATTTTTATCTTCACATCAGATTGAATAATTACTCTATTACGATAATGTTTCGGTATCATCATCGTGTTCCAGTACCACTATATGCATCCTTCGTACCAAGTTAGTTTACTCAATGCTAAGGTTAACTAGTTTCAGAACCTGTCTCGAATTAAACATCCGGATAAGTCGATAAATTGTGCTTTCTTTAATTTTTCAATTGCCCCCCTCAGACATGCCTTTTTTGTCAAATTGCAAATTAAAACAAACGCATGAAAGTGTCAGTGAAAGCGGCTCAAATGTGTTAACTCGTTCCTCACGATTTTTCTATTGTGGTCATTATATCAATGCGTGAGGTCGCTATTTAACCATTGAGAATGAAAAAGGTTTATGATTCTTTATTTACATATTGTTTTAACATGCCTATAAATCCAGTCGTAAATTGTCAAGGTGTTTTCTACGCAAGTTTTCAATTTCTTTTTACAACTCATGGTTTCAAACTCATTGTTTATGTGGAACGGTGTAAATAACACTCAAAGCTTCTTTTAGATATTGAAATTTAAAATATTGATGAATTATTCTATTTTAAAACGTTTTTTGTAAAACTATCGACAACAAAAAAATAATTAAATTGAATTACAACATATATATAATGTATATGTATGTTTATGTGTATATGTAGGTATATATATATGTATGTATGTGTGTATGTATGCGTATGTATATGTATGTATGTATATTTATAAATATATTTTTTAACTTCTTACCTAGAAAATAAAATCCTTTTACCACCCTTATTAATTCCTCTCCTTTCCTTCTCCTTCCTGCTAAATCTATTATTTTATATAATACCCTTTTTTTAATCTCTGAATGTTTTGTAATAGTTTTAAAACATAAATGTAGAATTGTTTAATCGGCTTTTTTTTAACGTCACTATTTTTTGTTAATGTAATGTAATGTTTATTATTGTTAATGTAACTATTGTTTATTATATAATTTTTTATATGTAAGCTGTACAATTCCTGAATAAATAAAATAAATAAAAAATAACATATTACTTTAAATGATAGTGAAAACCCTTCTATAAGAAAAAAATACCTTATTTTCATAGTGAAAATACTTGTGATTTTTTTTAAGTCATGAAAATACAAAAAAAAAACTTCACCTATTTATATGATTGTATACTATTTTATGTGTCTGATATTAAAACAATATTATTTTATATTTAAGGTTTACTTGGTAAAAACAAGTATTTAGTGATATTAACCAAGTAAAATTTAAACGTAAAAATAATAGATATTACCAAAAAGTAACTGCCAAATCAAAAAATTAAATATTTCCTTATTATCAGCTATTTTGGGGCATCACCCATAAATCCTTTTATAAATTCAATGCACAATTTTCAGAATCATAATTTTTATTATGAATATCAAAGTAATCTACAATTCGGATAGTTTAATTGAAATTTCAAATAAAAAAATTAAAATTTATTCACCATATTAGTCAGCTTCATATAAATACATAAACTTTTGTCATTTCGCAATGTTTAAGAGAAAATATATGAATTAATAAATAAATATCTAGATTTGTAAAAAGTGATGGATTAACTGCACCCTTAACTGGTTTTCATAATCTTATGTCAATGTCAGCTCCATGCTAATGTGGCAACTTCACATGTAATTGTGACTTGGAAAATTACATTCTAATGTGATAATTACCTACATACAACTCGACTTAAGGAAGTAGTCTGGTTTCACATTTCATTTTATTTATACCGACATATCGCTTACTCCTTTCAAGAACGTCATAAATAAAAAATTGTCAATTTTTAGTTGTGCATGTTTTCGAAATGCCAAGAAAATGTACTATATCCCAGCAAAAGAGGCATATTTTTAACTTAATATTTACCCGCTACAGGGCAGAAAATTTTGTTTTTGCATTTTGAAGAAAAGGTATTGATTAATTATTTTTTTAAATAAACTAAATATTTTTCAAATGGAGAAAAAACCTTCAGGTTATACTTAAAAAGATCTGTTGCACAGTAAAAGGTTCAATAAGTGGCTTTTTATTTATTTTTAATACATTGTGTTATATTTTTAAACTTTAAAAACGTTCTCCTGAAAATTCTTTTTTTTTTATTTATGACGTTCTTGAAAGGAGCGAGCGATATATAGCGTGAGATATTGAGTATGCAATCTAGTATATATTTATTTTTGGCATTGTTTTAAAATATTGATGAATGAATGAACTCTCATTTAAAAAGTCAAAAAAGTATCTAACTAACCATTCTCTCAGCCTACCCCTGGGGGAAATCGGCGTGATTGAAGTAGATAGAGTTAGATAGTACATAGTAGTAGTAGTGTAATGTATATATAGAGTGAGACATATACAGAGTGAGATATTGAGTAGTGAATGATTTGTTTTATTTCATTTATTTTTAAAATGCGAAATATTGGTGTTTTTATTATTCACAGAATTACTTCAATTTCATACTTTTTCCATGAGAAATTGTGGTAGAGTGGGTTCGAACCAAAAACCTCTGAGTCAAAAGTCCGCGACACTAACCACGGGATCACATCCAGACAAGAATTTTATTTTGGTGTTTCACATTTATGTCGGTAGAATATTGACTTGCTTCTTAAGCTTTGGTTCAACTTAGTAGTACTGCGTGATGATGGTTTACAACTTTAATTGATGACTTGTCTAATAGATTCCTTTATTTAAATGTAGGCAATGCTTTTAGAAAATACGTTTACATACGTAATTTAATAATTTACATTAACGCATTCCTATATTAATTTTAAAGCTTTTATGCAATCGAGTATATATTTATTTATGATATTGTATTAAAATATTGATGTATGAATGAACTCTTATTTAAAAAGTCAAATAAGTATCTAACTAACCATCCTCTCAGCCTACCCGGCGTGAATTGAAGTAGTTGGAGTTAATATAATATACATACATACATATATATATATATATATATATATATATATATATATATATATATATATATATATATATATATATATATATATATATATATATATATATATATATATATATATATATATATATATATATATATATATATTTATAAAAAAAAATATATATATATATATATATATATATATATATATATATATATATATATATACATTTATATACGTAAATAAAGAGAGAGACAAAGAAAGAGAGAGAGCGATGGGTGAATTTACAAAAATATTTTTATCAAACTTTGAAACTATCAGACATAAACTAGTCAACACATTTTTTTTATGGAATACGCTTAAAAGCGTCTACTATTGCAGTTACTTGTGATTAGTATGCGACCCTAATTTGTGTACTAATCAAGGTAGGGGTTGATTAAAAAAAACTCTGACAAATATATCTGTTTACGTGGAGTATGAAAAAGTTTTAGAAGAAAAGTAAGAGAATTAATAACATGTTAAGAAAGAAAAAGAGATTAGCTTTATCCAAACAAAGCGAGACAGAGGTGGAAATATGAATACGAACAATACTTCAAATATTTGTTAATGTTTGTATTTTCTGAGCTAAGTACCCATTACTTTGAGCAAATATTCTAACCGGCTGAGCTTCGCATCGACGGTAAACTTTATTTGTATTTGCAAAGCCCCGGCAGGTAGGCAGTGTGTACTTTACTTCACATTTTCTCTGATTTCATTTTTCAATAACCCATAAAATTGTTCTCATAACCTCATAAGACGATAGTGAAAACTGATAAAATGACCAGGTGTCTAAACAAATTATAAGAATTAACTGATTGCCCAGTAGAATTAACTAAGCGAATTGTTATTTCCATCAATTGGTCTGAGAATAAACCTAAAGACAGGCACCGTGGCGTAGTTGGGTAGACGCTGAAATGCGAAACTGGCGTCGCGGGTTCGATTCCTGCCAATTGCAAAATGAATTCAAGAAAGATTAATTTTCAATTGGTCTGGGTGTTTGTGGTGTATTTTTCACATTTACCTTCCCCATCCTTACTATCCTACCTGCAGACAAGCCTCCAAAAGTAGAGGCTTTATGGGTTATTCCTTTAAAATAAAATTTTAAAAAATATATATTAATATGCTTCATTTTATTAGCATTGTTGTAAAAGATAGTTTATTTCATGAATTTATTGTATTTAAAATAAATTATTGTAAAATAAAACATTTGTTTTCAAAACAAGCCATGTTAATATTGATTAACTGAAAAATGATATACCTGTATACGAATGTTTAATTGTTTATTTAAATCATTTATTTAACAAAGTCAATACTAACTCCAATAATTAAAACCGATGATTACATTTTTTAACATCTCAGCAAAGTCAAAGAAGAATATGGAGTTCTGGGCATTTACAGGGCCTGTCATAGGCTGGTTAAATGATCACTTTACATACGTGTAATATTCACTATTCTACCAATGATTGTAAACCACGCTACTCCAATTTTGGAAGTCATACGTAAGTATATAATGAATCTCATGACGTTCTGTGAATAAGTTTACCTAAGTTAAAGTCTTATATTATTATTTTTCATAAAAGAGGTTTATATTGTTAGTCATATGTGATTGAAATTATTAGTAATATGTGATTTATTAATAATTTTATGAGAAAAAAAGTATTGAAGAAAAGAGATTGAAGTAATTTAATACCACAATACTAACAACAACAAAAAAATTATTTTAATAATGTTTTTCCTTTTTTTATTATGTATTTTTTTTAAATCGAGATCCCATCAAGCCTTCTTACGTGTCTTGTCTGTGGAGTTATTTAAACATACGTTTTTTATTTGTTATTTTTATCTATTTCAACAAAACATACACAAAAAAATCACAAATAACAGCTATTACGACATTGCTTAACTAGGGTACTTACATTCTAAGTCAGTTTATATCTGTATTTTATTCATGAACCTTTTCACTTGTAAGAACCTTCAAAAGTTGTTCACCCAAGGTACAAGTCGATGATATAATATTCTAGATTAGACCTACATCAAATTATAATGAATACAAAACATTGAGTTCGGATGGGAGATACATGTATGAAGCTAAGTCTTGTACCACTTTCTCCGATGACGAACTCTGTGTTTTATCAGGCTAATGAAGTGTTAAATAACTGTTCATTTCATCTCAATACTTGAAATTCTTAGCGTATGATAGCTACTTCAAGATTGGTCATTTTTGGTGCTGATACCCATAGGTGTTTATGTATTTAGGTTATGTTCATGCATGCAAATATGATATATACGTATATATGGTATGTTTACATTACCGTGTTAATTTTCCATCGATGTTCATAAATGATTTTTGGAATTTCTAAATTCGATCACATTAACCCATTATTTTACGAACTGCACTGGTTACGCGTTCCCGAAAGGATAGAGTATTAAATCTGTCTACTCATGTATAAAACAATAAATAATATGACTCCAGAGTATCTAAAAGAGCATTCCTAACAAATTGGGTGATAGACGTTTATAAAAACTGCTTATAGTCTTTACCACTTTTGATCATACCAGCTTGCAACTAGGTCACTAAATCTGGCGATCGTGTCTTTACTGTTGCGATATTGATGGCTTTTCTACCCGTAGTTAGAAACAGTGAGAGTGTGATAATTTTAAGAAAAAAACTCAATATAAATTATTTCCACAATCTCTTTTTCCTCAATTGATTCACGGTGAATCGTCCTTAGGGTAGTATTTTACGAAAATAACGCTATATAAATTATCGAACTTATTTGTATCATAACAAGAAACTTTGTTGGTTTCAATTTTATTAATAAAACACAAATTGTTTCGACAATTACAAATATTTTCATTAAATAGTGTAAATATAAAAGAAGTTTATTTTGTATGATTTTACCTGTTAATGAAAACATTTATATTTTCTTGAATGTTTTCGCAGATACTTTGTTGCACATTTTATAAACTTAATAAAATGAAACAACTTTATTCTAACCACTTTTTAGCTCACATGTTGTAATTCGGAGTTGACATATTCGCTACGCAATGCACAATAAAAACATTTAGGAGTTTTTTAAATTAATTTTCATACGGTGTACGGTGTGTGTGGAAGTTTTTGGTAAGGGAAGGGTAATTAACTATGAGTATTTTAATGTTTTAAAATTTAGTACATAAACCCTGATGATGACAAGGTTCTTGTCGAAACCGGTTGGATAAAGTGTACCAACAAAAAGTGGTTAAAACAAAGTTGTTTTATTTTATAAAACATTTCTAATTCTCGAAACTAGTTATGTTTACATTTATAATCTCGAAAAAAGTCTTGTAAAAGTAACATAAGTGTTTACTTTTTATACAATATTTTAATACAATTATCTATTTTCTGATATTTTTATACAATCATTCTTTTGATTATATCAATCAAGAGTAAGTAATTCAATGTTGTAATTTAGTAAAACTAAAATTATTAGCGCTATTCTATATTTGCTGATTTACTGCATAAGTATTACATCAATTTGTTTTTTTATGCATCTTCAAGTGGAATGAAAAGTAAAATGACCGCATAGCAATGAAAAAAAACCACTTAAAACGTTTTTAAGAGTAAATAATTTTTAAATTGTTGTCTCATGACATGTGTTTTTCTTCCTTCCATTAACACTTTCTCCTGTTTAAAGATCGGATGTTTCTTCTTAATATTTTACCATGAATTTTCCTGTTTGAGTGTTCCATATAAATCGAACTAAATATAAGCATCAATATTTTTTTAATCGATATAAGTATCTCGAAAATATTAAGAAACATATAAAAGTCTGGGGATTTACAGAGCTTAAAATCTGTCAAAGGATGGTTTAAGTGATGGTATAACTTCGCACGCAAATTGTATATATATTTTTATTTTATTTATTAAAAAAATATATATAAATATGCGATCTCTTAGACGAATGTGCGGCAAAATTATATATTGTAGGTGTTTAAATGAAGAATGATGAAAGAATGCGAGGCTGAGGTAAGGGATACGAATGGGTAAAGTAAAATAAATAAGAGGCGAGTTATGTTGGAAATAGGGCCAGAAGAAAACGATGAAAACTTGGCATGATCGAAGTAGTTGTAAGTGATCAAGTCAGAAGTTGGAGTAATCCGTGGATATATACGAAGAGATGTATAAATAAGGAAGAGGCGAAGGATGATAGCAAAGACAGATCGATATCGAGTTTTATTCTCTCTGTTACTACAAAAACATACAAATTGATTTTTTATAGTGTTTCAACATAAATGAGAAGAAATAAGAATGATGTATGAATATTCATGACTTTAAACAGTTGCTAAAATTGTTGTCAAATAACACAAAAGTACCACAGAGCGTAGGTGTTAATTCGTTTGTCAACAATGTAAAAACTTTTCATTAGGTTTTCATATATTTATTTATATTTCAATATCTAGAAAAGGAAAAAAAAACATTCTTTAGTTTCTTCCGCCGACTCCTAGCTTCAATCCATGCTTCAGAGTTGGTACCAGGACTCCATTGGGTACTACTGGCTTAGCTTTTACTGTTGGCATATATTTTCTTTAACCGATTACAGTGTAACGTCAGATTTTTTTTATTCTTATATTTATTTAAAATTTCCCTAGATTGATACCTGAATTGGAGAGCTGATCACCTTTCCTTCGTGTTTTAATGATAATGATAACACTGCGTTTATATCAGGAGCGGATGAGGGCTTTAAGATTTCAGTATACCAATCACTATCCTATCAATATCTTGTTCAATTTTTATCATTACATAAAAATTATTTTGTATTTTTTTTATAATCAGATCGAAAGAGCAGTATTCAATTGAGTAACGTGAACCCGATATGACATTTGAGTTCTGAAGTCAAATCCTTACTGACAGTCGACAGCAACTCAAGATAAGAATTAAAGTCCTCTTTTGCTCATATTTCTTCTACAGATCTCTTTTCAGTCTTTATCCTGTACCTAGATACTTAAAGTGATCGCCATACTCCATGTTTCCACTTCTCATTCTCAATTTCTCAGTATCTTAATACTTTCCACATTAAACAATGACTAAAAAGCTTCCTTTCTTACAATTTTTCTGTAATATATATGGATAAGAGCTTTTTTACTTCTGTTTTATCTTACCAGATTTTGTCATAATCTACGTCAAATAAAAAATAAGCTATTTAATTTATTCTTAATTTTTATTAAATAATATTCCAAAAAATATATATATACAAAGAAAAAAGAGTAATTTGATTTTATTTTGCAAATGCTAAATCCATATTGTATCATATAACCTATTTCTCGTTATAAAAGATTATTATGATAAAAAAAAAGTTTATCAGAAAAAAATTAACAACGATCTCTTTATATTTTTTTTGCACTCTTATCCGTATCTAGCATACGGTAGTACATAGTTATGAAGTAGCATTATCTTTTTTGTTAATAACATGATGGTAAAATGATTAGTCCTGTGCTTCAGGTATCAATAAGAAAGGCTTTCAAATAAATATTACATCAAAAATTCACTAATAATGATTTCGACTTCTTTGGGAAACGAATCCAGGACCAGTACAACAGCCAAGCCAATTGCTCTAATCACTATACTAAGGAGACGAAAATATATTTCACTTTTACATTAAATCTTGTATTGTTTCGTTGAGCTTTCGCAATATATGAAGATCTTTTGACTTCTCAGTAATCTATGATATTTATTGCATTCTTATTATAATGGGCAGAGACGCGTTTGTGAGATTTCGGTGTACACGTTTCGGATTTCGGATGTACCGTTTATGACATGATTCCGACTTGTAAATGGATAACTTTCATTGCCTGTCAGAGTGTAGTCTTCAGGAATGTAAAAAGATTCGCAAAGCGTACGGGAGGCTGCAGAATGGGAACACTTCCTGTGCCATGCATAGCCTTCGGGCGCTTTTAGTTTGTTATTTTACAAAGAAGTAAGATCGGCGCTAGGCATGAAACATAATTATATACTGGCAACTACTGTGTATTAAGCCTAAGTAATTTTCGCTTTGGTTAAAGTTATACTTAAACATCTTCCAAATAATACATCGTGGGTATACTGGCAAAAAACGTTAACTCTATGATCCCTGTTATTTAAAGCTTTTAGCCTCAATAAAATAGCCGCAATTAAACTTAAATGTAGAATTTACTTTTAAAACCACATATATCGCTCACTCCTTTCAAGAACGTTATAAATCAAAAATCGTCAATTTTCAGTTGTACATGTTTTCAGAATGACCACAAAATTTACTATATCCCAGCAAAAGAGGCATGTTTTTAACTTAATATTTACCCGCTACAGGTCAGAAAGTGTTGTTTTTGCATTTTGAAGAAAATGTATTGTTTAATTATTTTTTCAAATTTACTAAATATTTTTCAAATGGAGAAAAAACCTTCAGGTTTTACCTAAAAAGATCTGCTGCACAGCAAAAAGTTCAGTAAGTTGCTTGATATTTATTTTTAATACATTGTATTATATTTTTAAACTTTAAAAACGTTCTCCTGAAAAATCAATTTTTTTGATTTATGACGTTCTTGAAAGGAGTGAGCGATATATGATATTTCAAACAACTTATTGTATTTTGCCAGTTTATAGAACGTTGAAAACTTTATAATATGCATCTTTAGGTCAAAATTGCATATTTTCAGGTTTACTTTTTTTGCCAGTAGATCCACGATATTCAAAGTATAATTCAAAGTCGAAAATAAAAATATATGAGTTGATCGTGTTACAAAAACAGGCGAAAAATTTAACAACAATAAAACGATCGAAAAATGAGATGTTTTATTTAAACTATTTGAAAATTATACAAGTTGAAAATTACACATATCCACACCACACACACATTTTTATGTACTTATATTTATATTTTAATCAGGGACATAAATATATGTGTCTTCAACTACGTATAAAAATCACTCGCTTATCAATCACGGGTCCCCAATTTATGAGATTCCTTATTAATATTTTTCCTTCATTATTTTATTCACATATCAGTAACGCCTGTTTTCGTTTATTACAATATATATTTCACTCATATATATGTACATGAATTTGAAGTGCAGGTCAGACCACCTTGTTGACAATTTATAATCAAGTGAATACCGCATGGATGCTACTCAATGCCTTATTGTATAACTGAATAGAGATAGGGATCAGAAAAATATAATTATAAAAAGGAAATTTTCTTTTTCAACATATAAACAAATTTTGCTTTAAATCCTTGCGGTAAAACTTATCCCGCCGTAGTGGATTTTATTAAATTACATTTTTTTGTAAATATGTGTGTGTGTGTCTGTGTGAGATAGAGAGTATATAGTTTGAGAGTGTGTGTGATCAAGAAGAGAAAGAGGTTCCCGCATTTTTAAGGATAATATTAGGTATCATATAAATATCAATTCTTATAAAACTTGTTCTAAAGCTCATTAAATAGATATTCCCATAAGATTTAAGCATCGTGTTTATGTGTGTTATGTGGTTACATTTCCAGTTATAAGCTCGCCCTAAAAGCTCGTATACAGAACCTTTTCCTTTGGTTCAACTCGTGTTCCGGATATATAGCTCAAGGTCGATCCTACACGGGTTAAGTACGTCCAAACACGTGACCACGTAGGCCCACGACACAATAAGAAATAGTGAAGGAATCTTATCTCTGAATAAATTACCTAGCCAAGAGAATGCATCGCTAGACGATAATAATATACTATGTATTACGACATACACGTAACTGTGATGTCGATTTTATTGACTGTAACTAGTAAGTTATGATGCTCAAACACTTTAAAATATACATAAATAAGCTTTTGTTTAATATTATTTGTTATCTTTGAAGAATAATTGTTCACTCCAGTCACTAAAAAGGTCTCAAAGGTGCCTTTTACATATAACCTTAATTAATGTTTTGACAGATTATTTTTTTTAATGTGGTTTATACTGGAATAAAATTAGTATTTATATATTTTTACTTATGGTTTATACTCGTTTATCGATTAAATATTTTTCAATCGATTTTTTGTTCTTCTGGAACTATGATGATCTTTGCCGCACATTAAGTTGTCTATTCAGTTATTTTATAATGTTTTATTATATTTTAAATATTTTTTTCAAGTAAAAATTTTACTACACTAATTTTCATGTAATACTAGTACATTTTTACAAATATTTCTTAAAAACTAATGTGACACATTCCGCATTATTTTCAAACACCGTATGATGATGTGAAATGCATGAAAACACGTGTCACGTTAGATTTTAATAAATAGCTGTATTTATTATGTAATATTAAAATTGAAAATTGATTAATATCACCACAAAGTTAGTAACGAATCGATTAATGAAATTTTTAATATCCGTATCGAAGGATCTTATATTGATGATTAAGTTACCTCAATAAATTTTCTGTATTATTTACAAAGAAAAAAATATATACATCAACTATCCTGTTTAATTTTAAAGATTTAATAATAGGTGATTGTCTTAATTTTTAGAGAAAAGTTCTACAAAAATACATTATTAAACGTATAATTATAAACGAGGATAATATACTCGTATATTATACTCGTTAATATTATAATAAATATATTAAAACATTTTATTATTTCAAATTGACCATTGATATGTATGATATATTATGTGTATGTTAATTATTAACAGTTCTTATTTGCCGTATTTAAGTATGAAATTTTTTTTTTATTTATTGCGTAAACTTCCATAAAAATAGTATTCAACTGTTGAAAAAAAGTATTCAACGCAATTTTGGTGTATTCATTACAAGTAAAATGACAGTAATTTTTTTAACGAAAAAATTGTATGAAATATTTTTTGTATTACATAAAACACTAGTTATTTTTATTAATAATGTAATCTGATCAAAATGTATCAACGCCAAAAAAGTGCAATGTAATGAAGGTTTTGGTTAAAAAAATATCAAAACACTGTTAACAAATTTAGAATTTATTCAATCACAACTAAAGGTTACATTAAATTCACATGTACAAAATTCACTAAAAATCACAAAAATAACCAAAACATTATTACTTATAACTGTTAATAAACTTGTATAATTTAAAAGTTAAATGTTGCATTATAATATTTTCAGCTGCAGACTTGAACACTTGCAGCCACCGCGAGAATCCGGCGGCAAATATTACCGATTCAGAACTTTCTGCACTTCCGTTTTGGTGAATATTTAGGATGTAGAACTAAGGCGTGACACCTCGTCTTTAGTTCCTGTTGGCGGTACTCTGTTGCGCCGTTTGCTTTGTGACTTACGCGTGTGTGATTGAGAAACCGGCAGAATGTTACTACAGGGCGACAAGAAACTGTCGAAGAAAATTTTGTTTTACATTTACGTAACTTTAAAAAAAATTGCTTTGCAAGAGAAGGTCTGTGAGGAAGCCTAGATGCTTCTGTATCAGATCTGGAAATGCGGTGAGACAGCTTTCGATGAACTTAACTTATGTTTACAACTTTAATTAACTTATGTTTGATCCGTAGTGTAGTGGTCAGCGCGTTTGGCTACCATGCTGGAGGTCCCGGGTTCGATTCCCAGGGGGATCAAAATAAATATGGGTAATTTTCACTCTCATATTAATTTAGTTCAGCCGTACCCTGGACTGGTACTACACGAAGCGCACGGCTGGTCACCTTGCCTTCATGCAATTAACGATCAAGATAACACGGCATTGCTACGATGCAGTGCCTTATACACCATCGGGTGCAGATACGGGTTACAAAAAATGTTTGATCAAAGGTACTGCATCGTAAGGGCGTTTGTGCACTACACGGAATTTTAATGTCCGACAGCAGCGCACAAGCGCTCTTGGGGTGTTATCATAGTGTAAGGTACTGAATGTGTTGTTGCTGTTTTTCTGTGTCGTTGTAAGGACTTTGTGATAGGTGGTGAGCAGTGTCTTGCACAGAGAATTGATTAGGGTAAGCAGTAGGAGTAGGTTGTATGGTAAGCTTGGTACCACTTACTAGGGTAGGCAGTAGAGGTAGATAGTGAGGTTATCTAGGTATTAGTTACTAGAGAAGGCAGTAGAGGTAGGTAGTAAGGTAATCTTGGTACTACTTAGTAAGGTAAGGTAGGTACTGGTTGCATTTTTATACGTCACGCAGGTAAGTTATGATAGACACTGCTTCTTTGCTCATATGGAGTGCATGCCAATGGTTCTGGTTATCTTTTTTTCTGTCCATCGTTTGTTAGGATTATAAAAGGTAAGTGTCAAGAAAAAAATCCTTATTTGTTAAAGAGGTCCATAATAGAGTGTCGATGAATAATGATTGATTGGGAAATGCGCATGACTGATGGTTTTCCGTTAATATCTTTGCACTCATCCGTGACTGTCTGCTGTGCTGGTCGGGGTTGTGAAGACGTCTGTGTATTGACCAACGTCGGATTGGAATCGGATCTAGCTGACTAACTGAAATAACTAATCAATTATTTATTTGTTAAACCATATCCGCTCCCTATGTGGAGCAAATGAAGGCCACTAATCATCTCCATGCTTTTATATGAATGTTAAGACATTTTTTTCCCCGTCAAAAATATCTGCTTGTATCTCTTAAGGTATCAATAAAAAATCTATCAAGCAACTTTGTGTCTGCTTACTTCTCTATTTTAGTTTGTTTATAATTATTAAAAATATACAAAATACAATACCAAATGAAATAATAAGCACTCGTTTACGAAAAAAATGCAAACAAACTTACATACCATATAAGTTCGTTAGTGTGTATTTTCTATGAGAACATCAAACATTAAACATTAAATTAAGCCATCTTATTATTTAAATCATATTTTATCAAACAAGCAATAAATATAAATAATTTATATTTGAAATTTAAATAGGGTTCATATAAAATAATTTACTTACAGAATAATTAAATGCGAATAATCAAAGATTTACTAAAAAAACCAAAGTGATTTCGGAAAATGTAAAAAATAAAAATAAAATATTTTAAAGAAAGTGTTATAAGCTTTCGAGTAATCCTGTGAATAAATATTTAAAAAGCTTTCTTCAGTAATTCCAGTGATAATTTGATACCCATTCAGTAAGCATGTTTTATGTATTGAGGTACACCCCTCCACTGTGTCGATACCGTGATGTGTTCATCCGTGTATTCCTTACACCACTATCGTATTCACCTACTCATCCTTTGGTTGACTGTACGGTCAAGATATATGGTAGAAAAGTAACTAAGAATGCGAATAAATTAATATTTACGTCTCCAATAAATAATTGAGTTGAAATATTTGAATGCCTACGTGCTATCTAATGACAATTTTTTTTATTATATATACGTAACTAAAAAAAACAATAAAATAGGATAGATCTATGTATTTTATTTTTTAATGTATTTGATGTATTTTTAAATAACCTATTTTATCTTTTAAAATTTTTCTGTTTACTTCTTCCAAATTTCAATGTTGAATTAACTTTGTGGAATTACAAATAGATTTTTTTCAAATAATCAACATGTTATTTACACTATCAACCTCCACATATACCGATATATTATTTTCTCATTAATTCTACTTTTCACTTGAAGATGAAAACATCTATAGTTTTCGAAACTAGTTATGTGTAATGAAATGAGGCTCATGAAGTGGTATTATACAAGTGTTAAATGATTTTTTTTAAATAATTATCAGTATCTTTTATACACCCAAATATATGATCAGTTGTTTTTATCTGTTATCCAATCAAATAGTAAAATATTTAACATTTTGGAATTTTAATCAAATGATTTTTGAATTTGTTTGCACACAGGCAAAAATATTTTTTTGCATATAATTGTTGCATATCTATTAATGTAACAAATCTGAAATTGTAACAAATAGTATTTTTTTCATATATGTTCACACTTTATAACAAGGATCTATTTTTAAACCAAAGAATGATAAAATAAAAATCTAAATGTTTTTAATATACAAAGTTCGTGACAGTAAAAATAAATTTAACTATAATGGAGGTTAATAAATAATAATAATAAAACCCTAATCCTCACCCCAATGGTGCGTAGGGCACTGCGTCATATAAACGCAGTGTAATCTTGATCGTTTACACATGAAGGAAAGGTGATCAGCCCTCCGCTTCAAGTACCAGTCCAGGGTAATATTGAATAAATATTACAGTGAAAAAATCACTCGTATTTATTCTTACCCCTCTGGGAATCAAACCCGGGTCCTCCAGAACGCTAGCCGAGCGTGCTGACCATTACACTACGGAGGCGGACAATGGAGGTTAAAATAATAAAATGATCATTAAATGTTGTTTTTTACAATAATGATTATTTTTAAAATATCCAAAATTATATATTTTATTATTTAATTAGTTAAATTTTCATAACTTTAGCCACAAAGCAAATGTTTGTAAAACGTTTAAGTTTATAAAACTCAAAGCTTAAAATTTGAAAAATCCATCTTAAAAAAATCCTTAGTAAATATTATTATCTTATTTGAAGAAATGTATCATTATAAAGATTCATTAAAAAAAACATAGCCCTTTTCAGAAATAACTTCAATTGTTTTCTCAAAATATTCTCTAAATAATTGAAATTAAAATATAATGAGGTGAATTTCTTTTATTTACAATGCATATTTTAATGTTCCATTGTCTTAGGTCTTTGAAATAATAAAAGTAAGATGTTTTAAAATGATGAGTGATTTTAACACCTTGAGAAATTTTACAATAATTTCTTTTAGTTTTTAAATAAATATTAATTTTTATCATGAAAACTAGCTTTGAGAACACCGTAATTGGTGTTTTAACTGCATGACATATTTTAGAAAATTATAATTTAAAATTTCATAAATGAAATAATAGTTTCTTGTCAGTCAAATAAAAAAATATATTGATTTCTTGTTGAATTTACTGTATTGAAAATTCAACATCTTTTCTTTATTCTTAAGGATTCTTTAAAATAATTTACGGGTACAAAAATAAGTAAATCAATCTTTGCAAACCAAATAAAAAAATTAAAATAGGAGTCCCGCACTTTTTTTTAATTAATATTAATTTTACATAGTTAATACCTTTTTTATTATTAAAACGTAAATTTGTTTAAAAATCACTATTATTTAAAGTGATTTTAAAACAAAGTAACATTTTTATTATAAAAACGGAAAATCACAAAGTTAGTGCTTCAAATATAAATTATAAAACTTTTTTTAAATCCACGTGACACGTGTTTCAACGTATTCCACACCATTATTAAACACATTCCATAAAAGGTTATAAGAAATAGTGGTATTTAATAAATAAAATTTAAACTAAAAATGCATACATGACGTTTTGATTTTTTTAAATTTCCTCATAATCATTTTTCGTATTATAGAACATGATAATAATAATAATAATTGAGTAAGGGGTGGGCACAATACTAAATCAGCTGTATTTTGTCTGTAAAATGTAGTATTTTAAGTAGGTACCATAAAAATACATGACGAAAAGAAATAAAAGAGCAATAAATGGAAAAAACAAACCGTAGGAAGTTAATACATAGAAAAATAAAATAAAATAAAAACCTCAATAATTTTAAAATGAGGAAAACATTAATTAATTAAGAATACCCGGCAGTAAATAAATATAAAGAAAAAATAAATATATTTTTTTAATATAATAAATACACCTCATTATATTTTTACTCAATGATTTTTGTATTGCTCGCGTTTGTATGAACACACGTCGAAAGAGAATTTCAAACATCCAAAGTCACGCACAAATGTGTGAATAAATTTATCATTAACCTCATAGTGTACATTTTAAATTCACTTTGACCTTATTGGCTGAAATTTGAGGTTCACCTAGCAACGGGTTGCATCTTCCGCCTCCGGTTCTCCGAAGCTCGGTGGGCTCCACCGGAAGGGTGAAGGAAGGGGGGCGGGGTCAAACGAAGCCCCCACCCCGGAGCTTTCGAATGAGCATAAAACCGTGTCGCATGGTTGGAATAATCACAGTTCGCTGATTGACTCCAACACAAGCAGTTTCAAGGGATTACTGTCGAGTTATCGAGATATTATCACGATGAGGTGCCTTGCGTTAGCTTTCTTGCTCGTGGCGGCGGCTTCGGCCATGCCGACTGATAACAGTGACGGAGTTATGGCTTCGGCTTTCAAGTTTGTGAAGGAGTGCGGCGAAAGTGATCTTTCCCTGTGCTTTAAGGTATTATTCTCACATGGACCATACTACAACCCTAAAAAAACAATAGATTTTCCCTTTTAACGTTTCATTTTGAGTCACAATAAAAATATTCCCGTTAACGTATAAAAAACAAAATAATTAAAAAAAAAACTTATCGTATTAGTAAACGCATATAACTAGATGAAAAACTTAATTTAAAATTTATATATGTAACACATTTAAAAAAATCCAAAACATTTGATTCCAAAATTTCAAATGATAAAAAAATAACCACTTCATAGTTTTTTTTCCACATAAAGATGTTATTTCTTTATATAAAATGCAGTTCCACCAAGATATTTCAGTAAAAAAAAGTTGTATCTGATTTTTTTTTAAAAACATAAAAAACCATTATCAATGTAAGAAAAAAGCTTAGCATTTGCGTATAAATTTTAGAAACATCTTTAAACGCTTTTTTCTGAAATAACTTCAGATTTGGACCTCGAAAATATATTTAATAATCATTAATTATCCTATCATTGTGTTTTTTTCAACTTGTCAAGTTGTAAAATATTATTTTAATGCCACTAATCAAATCGATGCCTCTTTTTTGTCACAGGAAAGGGCTCTCAGGTTCGTAGATAACCTGAATGGCGATGTCGAAGTATCCGAAGGCATCTCCCTTGTGGCCTCTCCCGAAAGCTCCAGGCAGCAAGGCGCAAGGTCCCTCGAGGAGCCTCTCTCCGAAGACGTTGCTGTCAGAGAAAACCAAGTCGAGGGCCGTCTGGTCGACAGGGTAGCCAGATTTCTGGAAGGACACACCCTCCAGTTCAAGGTTCCCAAGGACTCCATCGATGAGATGAAGAGGTCCATGGAAGAAGGTAATAAAAAAAACTTATAATCAATCATTCACTAATTTTGATCACTCGTTTTTCAACTGGACAAAAATGCATTTCAATTCAGACTGAAAAATATTACTCAAATAGTTTGTGCATACAAGCAAAAAATACTGATTTCTTTAAAATGTGATAATCATTACATTTTTGGGAAAACCTTATTTTCTTATATTTTTTTTATAACATGTATTTGAATACATGATTTGAACGTATTTTTTTTATCCTTACTACATTTTTTACCTGCATTTAAATCTCTGAAATAGAAACTTTACGAATAATTATTTTTAACTCAGTTATGATAATAAACCATAAAAATAAGTATCACGTAAAGTTAAGTCATTATATAAAAAAAATAAACCTAGATCGTTTGTTGGGATGCATTTCTTATTATATCTAACAAAAAAGCCTTATTTTTTCCACATAATAGAGACTAAGTGGACATTTTTTGGACAAAATTACTAAATGAATCCGGTATATAATAAAGTCGGTATAAATATAAGAATATGATAAAATCATAAGCTTTAATAATTTATTTCAATCAGTTTCTTTCATAATAAATAAAAGAGAGCCTAGTTTCTCAGCTGAAGCAAGAAATTTTAAGACTTTAAAATATTACCTTTATCTCCGTAAGATATTATATCATCTCAAATACACCTTAATACAACTTATTACAGTCCAGTGAATCACTTTCTTTGGTGTTTGGTTCTTCCTTTTTTCATTACGTGCTTAAATCCATTACGCGAATAGCACCATAAAAAAACCTCATTCGCGGCTTCATCTCGCGATTCATTCAATTCTACAAAACGTAAAATAAAAGTAATACCACGCTGTTTCTGTACTAGACAAAATAAAAGCACGGAGAATGGCTCAGACTGAACGTAACAGGGGTCATTGTCACGAACACGTTATAGGATCAGTTGTATCACTTTCTCTAGCTTATTCGGCTTTAAATGATTTTGTTTTAATTTGCTTACATAATGTTATTTCACTGAGCTTGCTCATACATACACCTGCAAAGACGTGAATATGACAATTTATGTATGGAAATATTTCCTTCAAAATTTTACTTATAATTTTTTTAACAAAATATATTCATGAGACATGGGACTAGGGAAAGACTTTTAGTAAAACATTATTTTTTGAAGAAAGTTTCATGAGATTAACTTTATTTATAAAATCATTATGAACAGTTTAAAAAGTACATATTGATTAAACAAACTTTTCTATTAAAAAGCAGATTTTTTCTTGGTCAAGATGAACGATGACATAGGTGCATACGTCATTATTACGAGAAACTCATTTTCTACTTCACTTTATCAGGTCACAAATACCGAGTTTATAACTAACCTACTTGTGTGTAAAATAAATGTCTTTCTTTTTCGAAAATGTCGTTTGTTGGGGATAACTGAAGAGCGTCTAGCTTGAAAAACACAATTGGAAATTGTCACCATATGCACTTTCTAAACGACTTGGCGACGCGAGTCCAAACTATACATGGGTGTAATGAGATGTCTCTCCCATAATGCCTTTTCAATAGTTTACAAAGGTATAAAAAAGATTAGTATAAAACGTGAGACGAGTAAGATTTTAGATTTAAATAAATGAGAAAATAAAACGGTTTCTGTCAAGTTAAATATCAGTATAATAATGGTAGGATCTTCAATTTAAATTGATATCGGAGGCATCTTTGTAAACCGACGTAATTCGTTACAGGCCGTTATCGAAAATAATACCACCCGGAATGAATTAACGGTCAAAGACGCCCGAGGTACATGATACGTATTGTGAACACGAATAAATTTGATCCTCGGAATGAGTGACCCACAAAAATAATGCCCACGCATGCGTCCATTACCGAGAAATTCAACTTTCTCCTAAAGACTGTATCGAAAATACTTTGTTCATCCGCCTGATTACCATACGACGATGAGTCGAATTAAAAATCGACATCTTACGTATGGCTCGTTTCCACGTATCTAAAAAAAATGTCGATTCGGGTTTCGTTCGAAAGCCCCGCGCGTTGATGTCTCTCCGGTAATGTTGTAGGCTGTGTGGCGCGCAGGCCACCGGTTTCCGGATGCGGAAGTAGGTCAGGAGAAAGTGTATCTCCCGCTCGGCAGATGGCATCCAATGCACCTTGGGCGAGTCTCGGGGTTTCGGCTTTCGGGGATAAGTGTTCACGAACGATTACGTTCCTCGTCCGCTCCCAAGGAACCGGTTCTGGGAGGACGCGTAAGGCATTTCATCGCCTTGAAAAAGACGATTACATTTCACCTACTTTTTTGAGGATGCGCCGAGATCGAACTCATTTGAATAATTTATTCAAATTTATTCAGACAGCGAGCGTTTCCGTGATTTCTTATTATTAAGCATTTAGTGCGGACACTTGTTCCAATACAAAGGGAACGTGACTCAATTACCGGTTATAGATCAATCGTGACTGAAGCGAACAATGGCAACAATCAAATTTTACTCCACTCTAATGTTATATCTTCAAAAGTCGCACAATACTTTTGAACCAATTAACCATTGATATTTGTATAATTCAACCCCATTCACATACTGATAATATTCACATTAATAAAATAAATTGACTGCAATAAACGCAACAAAAAGGGGAGTTCTCACAATGCGAGACTAATGCCAAGTTCACACAATAAAACCATCATTCTAGGCGCTGTATTCTCGATCTTGAATTCAGTCAAGGTTTTATTTAATAGCCAATGTCGTATTCACAATATCGGCTGACCTACTGAATGCGTGTCGTCTCTTATTTATGGATATTTACTGGCATAGTTTTAAGGCACCCACTATGCGCACCCATTGAATACTTCTCAAATTGATTACTCATTTTACATTGCAGTGATGATGTTTCGGTTTTGCGTATCCTACATACGTTATTATACGTAATTGCCAACTTTCTTTATTTTTACCGTTATTTACGGCAAAACTGATACGCAGTTTAAAGATAATTCGTTTAAGAAATATGCAAATTTGTTAATAAAAAAAAAACCATTAGGCACACATATTATCGTTATTCTGCATGGTATACTAATCGCTTCACAATTTAATGAATGATAAACTATCTGAGGAGAATTTCTAGAAATACGTTTTAGGTTGTTAGAGTGTGATAAGGAAAATCGCATTAATTAAAAAGAAACACGGATTTTTAATTTATCTTTAACTAGGTAAATGCCACTTTTTATTAAAATATGTTGTAACACATGTTTTGATGCATTTGACATTATTATCGAAGGCATTGTTTTTGCAACAGGCTCGAGAGAATCTAGTTTATTTTAAGCTTAGTAATAACGTGGAATGCATCAAAACACGTGTCACAATAGATTTCAATAAAAAGTGCTACTTATTACTCCAAAGCTACGTTCAAATAATGTTTGTTTTTTTTTATAGTTAATATTTTTAACATTTAAAGCATTTACCTTGTAGTAAGTCATTATTACATTTATATAAAAAAAGTTACTTTTTACATGTCAAATATTTGTATTGTTAGTAAATTACCACTCAACGAGATTTTTGTCGACCGGTCTCGAAATGTACGCATCTCTTCGTCAGGATAATTACTATATCAGTATGCAAAAATATTACACGTCACTACAATTTGCTATGTTTAATTGTTCAGGTCGCAAGAAGAAGAAGAACAAGATGCTCATGCCCCTCCTGCTTCTGCTGAAGTTGAAGGCTGCTGCCCTCATTCCTCTGGTTCTCGGCTTCATCGCCCTGATCGCCTTCAAGGCCCTGATCATCGGCAAGCTGGCCCTCCTCATCTCCGGAGTCATCGGCGTCAAGAAACTGCTCGACTCCAAGGGTGGCCATGAGGTCCATGACGTGCACCCCCACTACGCTGAAGAGCACCACGCCCCAGTCCATGGTTGGGGAAGAAACTCACAGGACCTGGCCTACAACGCCTACAAACCTGAATAAATCAAAAATTTTCTCCACCCTAACTAACAGGCCGCTGTTCTTTGTAACGGACTCGAGTTAATCTAGTTCATTTTAAGCTTAACACGTCGAAACGTGATGTTACATTAAGGTGTACCACCACCCTTTCGACGGGATGTTCATGTCCCGAGTGAATTTTCGAAACCATAATAGTCATACTTGATCCAATCCGTTATTTAAGGTGCTAGCACCCTCGAACACATTATTTATTAATTAATTTATTCTAATTTATTAAACTGTTATTAAATTAAATAATACGTTAGTTTGATTGTTTGTTTTTTTGACTTTCCACGTGCTTGACGGAACATTAGACTATTCATTTCTTTCGTTGTATTAGAGAGACTTATTATACAAGAATGACATTTACTTCACGCGACTTTCTGAATTATATCAAAGACTTATTTTAATGTAATTATTATTTAATTTTATGATTTTTCTTTAAAAAAACTTTGTAAATACTTTCCTTCGCTCAAAACTACTTTTTATACTCTATTTTAACTTTTCTTTTTTTTTAATATACATGACAATACTCGATCAATACTTAGAAATAATTGATTTATGATACTCAATTGACTTTATACGAATCATGTCTATTTTAATTTTATTGTTTTATTATTTTTGTTTATTTTTAGTTAATTTTAACATCGATGTACATTTCTTTTAATATACTTAGTTAGTACTCTTAATACTTGCTATATTAATGTGCCTACATACATACCTGTCAATATTATAATTTTATTATTTGATTACCAATCGTACCTTATTGTACATATATACGATCTTAGTTAATTTTCGTTTTTAATATTATTTTGTTTGTTTAAGTTTCGTTCTACTTGTTTATATTTTGTGTTTTTTTGTTTGTTTTTGTTTTACCGACTTTACAGTACAATTTATTAATGTTCGTGTCGTCAGCGTAATTGTAATTAAGTTTACTGTTATATTAAATGCAATCGATCGAAAGAATAAATAATAATAAAAAACGTTTATAAAATAAAAATGACTTTCAATTTATTTATTAATTTTTACATTTTACAACTTAACAGAAAATGTTTTAAATATATACATATTGTATATTGAATCGAACTTGGGAACACTACCACGGTAGCCAAGCGCGGTTATCAATACCAAACAAATTTATAACATAAAAATACTGGTTCAGTATTAAGTTATAATAATTTCAAAGAAACATTTTTATATATTTTTTTAAAAGTTAAATTAAAAAAATGAAAATTTCTTTGAATCATGAATGAGAAAAATATATCGTCATACTTAACGCGCATACAGAAAACATAATTTTTTTTTCCAAATAAACTTCATCTCTCCATATGGTTTTCCATAAACTCCTCTTCAGAGATAAATGACAAAAAAACTGAAGGGTAGAAAAGTTATGTTCAAATCATTTTGTTAAAAAAGTTTTAAAGACGATTCATTGAAAAGGGTTTATTAATATGTACGAATAGCCAATATAAATAATCGGACATAAATGTTCACAACGTTTTCTGTGTGTCCAAATCATTGTTCGAAAATCTAAGTTTTTCTACTTATGAGTTATTTTTACATTTTGACATCTCAACATAGATGAAGAAGAATATGGGTCTGGGTATTTACAGGGCTTGTGTTAAAGGCTGGAAAAATCACTCAACATACGTGTAACATCCACCATAATTGACAACCACACTACTCAAATTTTCGGACAACAACAATTCATAAATATAATAATAATATTATATTCACAATTAACAATATGAGAATTACAAAAACCTACTCCTATTGTTCATATTCTCGGTGTTAAGAAATGAGGATCAAACATCTCTCCAAATTTTTCAACGTTCCAAGGACTCAACTCTAAAATTTAGACTAATTTTCACAAATCACGTTTCATAATTTACTGATTTCATCGAAACACGTGTCACAAATTCATATTGTAAATAAAGTGATTATATATTTATACCGTCCGCCTCCGTAGTGTAATGGTCAGCACGCTCGGCTACCGTTCTGGAGGTCCCGGGTTCGATTCCCAAGGGGGGTAAAATAAATAAAAGTGATTTTTTCACTGTAATATTTGTTCAATATTACCCTGGACTGGTACCTGAAGCGGAGGGCTGATCACCCTTCCTTCATGTGTAAATGATAAAGATAACACTGCGTTTATATGACACAGTGCCCTATGCACCATTGGGGTGCGGATAAGGGTTTTATTATTATTATTATTATATATTTATAACTCAACACGCATTTTCGTGAATTTTTTGTATCTTTGCACGCATTTTCATGTTCCTCCTGATAAAAAATAAGAAACATATCGTAGTCGCAGAGGAGAAAGTGACCAACTAACAAAACGTAAAATGTTCAGTCACTTAAGTCATTTTTGCTTAGCAAGAAAATAAAAGTCAATGCAATTAGTCATTTTTAACAAGTCAATATATTATCCTTCCAAGTTTAAAATCCCTTTGGCATTTTTTCAGGGCAATATTCAGTTAGTAAGATACCAAATACTCAATGATCACGTTTTTGTAAAAAAAATGCACTTGGTCACTTTCTCCTGTAGGACTACGATATACTCTTTCTTAACCTTTAACGTCCCAAATACTCAACTCTTTTATTTAGGTTTAAATTCATTGTGTTCATATCTTCCTTTTCTTCTTAAAGTATCGAGTTGGGTTCCCCAGACGTTGACTATCATTGTGAGAAAATGTTCTTATTTTGGGCAGTCCAAAATAGCTCCTCGACGTTCCGTACTCTTGTCCATTCGTGTACATTATAGAGCCACAAGATCCGCCTTCTTCCGACACCTCTTCGACTCTTGTTCTCATCCTTGATGATCAGTTTCAGTAGCTTAATATCTATCCACATTATAAAATAAAACAACTTTGTTTTCACCACATTTTTTATTAATACAATTTAACCTACCGGTGTCGACAAAAACCTTGTCATCATCAGGGTTTATTTTTATTTTAAAACATTAAAATACTCTCACCAAAAACTACCACACACTCCGTAAAAATCTTAAATGTTAAATGTTATATATTAAAAATGAATATTTAGGATTTTTACGGAGTATGTGAAAGTTTTTGGTGGGAGTATTTTAATGTTTTCAATGTTTTAAAATTAAAATAAACCCTGATGATGAAAGGGTTCTTGTCGAAACCGGTAGCTTAAATTTTATTAATAAAAAAAGAATCTCCGGAAAACATAATATGTATTCATTTTTATTTAGAGGTATTTTCCATGTTTAATTTTTAATGCATGAAATTTTGGAAATCTGTGTAATGTTGAGTTACGGAAAATATATTATTTTATAAGCCTTTCCTAATTTGGAAGCGCTTGATAGTGTGCGGAATACTCTTTCATGTCTTCTTACTCTTATCCGCAACCATTGGTGCATAGGGCACTGCATCATATTGACGCAGTGTTATTTTAATTGTTACTTACATGAAGGCGAGGTGATCACTCCAGCACTTCAGGGATCAGTCCAGGGTAAAATCAAATAAATATAATCACTCATATATATATATATATATATAAATATATATATATATATATATATATATATATATATATATATATATATATATATATATATATATATATATATATATATATATATATATATATATATATATATATATATATATATATATATATATATATATATATATATATATACATATATATATATATATATATATATATATATATATATATATATATATATATATATATATATATATATATATATATATATATATATATATATATATATATATATATATATATATATATATATATATATATATATATATATATTTATATAAATATATTTATATATATATTTATATATATATATATATATATATATATATATATATATATATATATATATATATATATATATATATATATATATATATATATATATATATATATATATATATATATATATATATATATATATATATATATATATATATATATATAAATATATATATATATATAAATATATATATATATATATATATATATATATATATATATATATATATATATATATATATATATATATATATATATATATATATATATATATATATATATATATTTATATATATATAGATATATATATATATATATATATATATATATATATATATATATATATATATATATATATATATATATATATATATATATATATACACCCCTGGACAAAAAAATTTACGAGTCCTCAAAAAAACTAAAATTGACACATAATGAATTATTCTTGATATTTAATTAGTTTTTTTTGTATTGTTTAACATATGTGATGACTACTCGTTACTTCAAGGTTAAAATGAAAGATCTTACTCATGAATTGTACTTAGAAATTGCCATTATATACCAGGTATCAGATTATCCGAACCTAAGAGACCCATAACGGTTCATTTATGGTCGAGTGTTTGTGATGGAGTAATAAAAGACATGTAATTTTTTTATTCATATTTAAGAAGAAGGTTCTAATCGCTTTATTTTAAATTAAGGTATTTTACATTTAAACATATTTATAACATTTAAAAATGTTTAATACTTAGTGAATTCACCTTTATTTTTTATAACATGTAAAATTCTATTATTTAACGAAGCGTAAAGCGAATCTTAAATTTCTGATGTTATTTCTTCTTCCTAAACTTGAATCAAGTTTTTTTTTAATTCCTCAATGTTTTTTTATTTTTTTTTCCCAACTTTTTTTTTCATAATCGCCCATAAATTTTCTATCGGGTTCAAATCAGGACTATTCCCGGGCCACGTCAACGATTTTAAGCCAATTTTATCTTTGTATTCAATGATCTGTAAGAAAAAAAATAAATTATTTATCAAGTGGTCTACAAAGTGCATTAAAAAATAAATATTTGTACTCACAGTGCGGGCTCTATGGCACGGCGCCAAATCGTCCTGAAAAATCGGGTCCGCGGTATACTGCGTAATGTCCTCGATTGTTGGAATAAGATGGTTTTTCAGCACTTTTTTGTACTGGATGGCATTCATCGTACCCTGTATAAAATTTAAAGGTCCCAAACCGTACGCTGTCATGCACCCCCAAATCATGACGTAGGGTGAATGTTTAACGGTTCGAGGGACGCACGACGGATGGTATTTTTCCCCAAGTTTTCGTCGAACTATCTTTATGCCGTCTGGACCAAAAAGGTTGAATTTTAATTCATCGGAGAAAATAACATTTTGCCAATCCTCCAAGGTCCAATTCTGGTGCTCCTTCGCCCAATCCAGTCTAGCCTTCTGCATTTTGTTCGTCAGTAATGGTTTCTTTGCGGGACTTCGTGCTTGGAAACCATGCTCCAACTGCCGCCTGAACACTGTTTTTACTGAAAATGTTGATTAGCTAGTAGACTGCACCTCTGCGTGTATTTTAAGTGCCGTTAAAAATCGATCGCGCATAACAATTTTTTTTATTAATCGATCATCTCGGGCAGATGTCGCGCGCCCCCATCCGCTTCCTTTTTTCCGTTCTATGGAGTCAGTTTGTTGGAATTTTTTAAATAAAAACCTCACTGCACCTTCTGAATACCCAACTCGACGAGATATTTTACAATTAGATATGTTTTGTTGCGACAGTGTGATTATTTTGGATTTTATCGCTATCGACATTTGCTTTGCACTTTCCATGATTGTTGTGTTATGTTCCCTCAAACGCGGGTAAAACAAAATTGTTGAGACATTTTAAAATGTAAATATTGTAGAAAGGTGACACAAAGTGTCTTCAATTTATTGAACAAAAGAAAGAGGTATCAATAAAGGATTTCTTAGAAAAAGAGTTCAGTAAAGTCAAGGCGTGCGGTAGCAAGTAAACTCGTAAATTTTTTTGTCCTGCGGTGTATATATATATATATATATATATATATATATATATATATATATATATATATATATATATATATATATATATATATATATATATATATATATATATATATATATATATATATATATATATATATATAAATATATATATACATATATATATATATATATATATATATACATATATTTATATTTATATATATATATATATATATATATATATATATATATATATATATATATATATATATATATATATATATATATATATATATATATATATATATATATATTATATATATATATATATATATATATATATATATATATATATTTATATATATATATTTATATATATATATTTATATATATATATTTATATATATATATTTATATATATGTGTATTTTCACCCCCCTTGGACCTCCAGCATGGTAGCTAAACACACGAACCATTACAAAATGGAGGCAAACATATAATGTCACACCAAATAAATATTGTACTGTTAAGTCAAGGCGTGCGGTAGCAAGTAAACTCGTAAATTTTTTTGTCCTGCGGTGTATATATATATTTATATATATATATATATATATATATATATATATATATATATATATATATATATATATATATATATATATATATATATATATATATATATATATATATATATATATAAATATATATATACATATATATATATATATATATATATATACATATATTTATATTATATATATATATATATATATATATATATATATATATATATATATATATATATATATATATATATATATATATATATATATATATATATATATATATATATATATATATATATATATATATATATATATATATATATATATATATATATATATATATATATTTATATATATATATTTATATATATATATTTATATATATATATTTATATATATGTGTATTTTCACCCCCCTTGGACCTCCAGCATGGTAGCTAAACACACGAACCATTACAAAATGGAGGCAAACATATGATGTCACACCAAATAAATATTGTACTGTCAGTTCGATCTCAAAATCTTTAATTTGTACCCAAAATTGTACTACAAATCAAGCTGTGACACCATGAATAGTAATATTTTTTAGATTTATATTTATATGTTTATATTTTGAGTATGTGGGTTAGATACAATATATTAAATCGAATAAATTAGAATTCTTAAAGTTAAGATGTATCACATATGATTTAGATTCCGTTAGTCAAACTGCTTAGCGATTCAGAGGCGTGGAGGTGTATTCTTTATACTAATTTATATGACCGGGTCAAGTGACGCACCCATGCACTATGTAGGTCCAAGTTAGTTCTTTCAAATAGCTAGATAACATTATGGTATTGTTAAAAATAATGTGTCTCGTTTAAACATAACAGCAACAACAAAACAATTGTGACATATCGCTTACTCCTTTCAAGAATCGTCAATTTTCAGTTTTGCATGTTTTCGGAATGCCCAGAAAATGTACTATATCCCAGAAAAAGAGGCATATTTTCAACTTAATATTTACCCGCTACAGGGCAGAAAGTGTTGTATTGGCATTTTGAAGAAAAGGTATCGTTTAATTATTATTTTTTTAAATATACTTAATATTTTTCAAATGGAGAAAAAATCTTCAGGTTTTACCTAAAAAGATCTGTTGCACAGTAAAAAGTTCAGTAAGTGGCTTGATATTAATTTTAAATACATTATATTATATTTTTAAACTTTAAAATCGTTCTTCTGAAAAATCAAGTTTTCTGACTTTTGACGTTCATGAAAGGAGTGAGCGATATTCTTTCCCATGTTAGCTCTTGGCACCGTCTATGGTTGAGTTAATTTTTTTTATTTATTTTTTATTTAGCAGATACCAATATAAAATGTATGTTAGATTCTTCCCGAATCATTTTACATATTCAATTTAATTCAATTCCATTTATTCAATTAAAATTAACACATACATTACAAACTGATTTAAAGCGAACTAAGGTAAGCAAGGCCACTCTTGTTAAAGATGTAGAAAAATCCTACTTCAAAATACCCTCTCAGATCCATAGGACAGACCAATATCCGGATATTAGGATAAACTTTATATTATCAGATGCCGTCGATATATCAGGGGATGCTTAAAAACATGATTTAAAATTTTTCTTAAACTTATATTTGGACCAGTATTTTTTTAACCATAAATTTGATTATTGCGGCTGTTAATCATGGGAAGGAGAGTGAATTCTATACATAAATAAAAAATCACTTAAACTGATGATAGATCGCTAACCCTGTAAATGCCCAAAATTTCAGATTCATTTACACCAATTTGAGTGTGTCTAAATACTTGTTCACAAATATGGGTTATCTCCAATTACAGGAGGTATTTTTCATGTTATTTTTTGACATCTCATCAAAGATGAAGATACGGAAGTCGGGGCATTTACGGGGCTGACGACCGTACACGTGTGTAAGTGATCAATAAAACCAGCCTATTCTTCTTCATCTTTGATGAGATTTCAAAAAATAATATTTCATATTCTCCTTCATACACGTTGAGATAAACTCTATAAGCACTTGATATGTTTTGTGTTTTTTTTAATGTCACGTATGTATTTAAATGACAATAATTATTTTAATTATTTCAGCTAGGGATTAGAACCATCTCATGCTGTTGAAGGTACTGTGACCTGTATATATCTATTGTGCTGGGAAGATGGGTATTTCTTTTAACTCTCAAGGTGTTAAATAAAGTAGTAAAATATCAAGGTGTAAGAATTAATATTTAATTTTGGTGTTAAAATCTAGATGTTTTTTCATCTTCTACTACTACTACCATCACGCCGTTTCCCCGACGGCGTAGGCAGAAAGGATGGAACGCCACAGTCTTCTGTCCTGTCATACACTCCTCGCTTCCTTCACATCCATGCATCTAATAATTAATTTTTTTATTCGGGATTTAATCATACCGATTACGCACACTTTTGACAACAGATTTTAGGTTTTGATTGATCTGGATTCGCCAAGTCTTTTTCGGTCATCTTCGTTCTGCTTCCCCGCTTACATTCGCTACATATATTTTCTTAGTCATTTTCTCGTTATCCGTTCGCTCCATGTATTTTATAGATGTATAAAATTGCAAAAACGTTGATATAACATTTGTATAACGATTTTCTCTATAATCAACGTAGACCCATGTCGATAAGATAAATGTGACAATGGACAATATTTTATAAAGTGACGTATTTTGACGCAGTTTTTAAATACAATAAAAAAAATAAAACTTTCATATTCAAATACTAAAGCATTCATCCTAGCGTCGCCTAACGAGGAAAGCAGTAACAAAACCAGACAAAATGGTTTTGTTTTGTGGAAAGTCTTTCTGTTGGAGCTATTACTTTCCTAATCACTCGTTAGATGGCGAACGTAACAAATTCAATAAAAATATTTGAAAATATTTTAATCTTTAAGAGAAACAATAATTTAAACATTTTGATAAATACCATAAATAAAAATGTATTATTTAAAAACATCCTGGTAATAATAATATTGTATTTTTTATCAAAATGTTTTGTTGATTAATATATGATTTTCATTGAATGTAATTAACAATTGTGCTACACAAATATTTAAAATATGTATGGACATTTGTATCTTAATTAGAATTTTTTTTTTTTTTGATAAATACCATAAATAAAAATGTTTTTTATGATCAAATGTTATGATGTTTAATTTACGTTTAATATTTCATTAAATTCAAGTAACAATTGTACACAGAATTAAAAAACAAAAATCATAAAAAACTATACGTTCGTTCTATATAAAATATAACCCCAATGAAAACGTAAATTTTCTTTATTAAAATAAAACACTTGAATAATTCACTTTATTGAGTTTTATTTTTATTTACGATTAGTTTCGAAAACGACCATTGTTTTCATCTTCTGGTACAAATTAAAACTAAAGAACAAAAATATATTTAGGTGTATATATAGGATAATAAATATGGGTAGGGGGGGTTAAAAATAACATTTTTTGTAAAAGAAATCATTGATAATAATGATGACTTGATTGAATTATTAAGTATATTATAAATTTTCTATTAACTCATAGATATTGCACTAAGCTTCTTGACCTCTCCTAAATATTTTTTTTTAAATCAAAGTGTTTTGTTTTAAACTTTAGTGATTTTTTTAGTGTACACATTATTCTTTACTTTCATGATCATTCCATTCCTTGGGATCGTGACATAAGCGAGACAGACTACGTTCGTAGGGGCAAATCACGCGTTAGAATGGTGAAGAAAATACGTATTCGTGTATTGCCAAAGCATGCGTAAAAATGCTTTGGCGACAAGTCACTTTACATACGTTACAAATTGTAGTTATATCAACTTGGTATAAAACATCTGTCGTACCTCTTTATATGAAAGAAAATGGAAGGTTGAGCACCCCAGGGTTTTCGACCTGGAATTTGTCTGGCCCTAATATCGCAAGTCCTAGGATGCTCAGACTTACATCTTCTTTAATGTAAGGAGGTATGGAAGATACAGGTTTCATATCAAGTCGTGACTATTTATTTACTCGTATTATTAATATTTAAAGCATTTACTTTTAGTTTTGAATATTGAAAGCATTAACTTTGTGGATCAATATTATTTTGAGACATAAAAATACTTTGTTTTTTGTTCCACTTTTTATTAACAACCAACTTGTTTCGGTTGTTGCCGAACAACAGGTTGTTGCCGAAACTAGTTGATTGTCAAAAAAAATGTAAGTGGATCAAATAAAAGTATTTCTATTTTTCAAAATAATACATTTACGTTATAGTTAGTCATTTTTACATTAATATTTTTTCAAAAATGTTGGTAATGTTAGTATATAACCACTCACCGAGATTTTTTTGTCTACCGGTTTCGAGCCGTACCCGTCTCTTCGTCTGGGCAACTACTACATGCTGTGGTAGTGATTGTCCTGTGGTAGTGATTTGCATGCTGTGTGAGTGATTGTCCTGACGTAGAGACGGGTACGTCTCGAAACCGGTAGACATAAAAATCTCGGTGATCGGTTATATACTATGTTACTTACATTTTTTAAAAAAATATAAAAGAACTTATATATTGATATCTCATCCTTAGAGTAAAGTATACAGTGTCTGATATAAAAAAAATATATACTTTAATATTCCGGGTAATACAATCTGTGATGCGTTAGCTATGCATTATAGAATTAAATAAAAGAAATGACTAGGTTTAACCATTTAAATTATTTTTTGGCATATCAACATGGATGAAGAAGAATATGGAAGTCTAAATATTTACGTGGCATACTAAATTATTTTCTCATGTATGTGATTTTAATCCAGGATTCGGACGTCACATACAAATATAAGAGTTTCTACTCAATAAAAAGCTTCTTTGTCTCACCAACAGAAAATTTGTCACTAGTGAAAATTCTAATTAATCTTGTTTAATGATTTTAAATTGGATCATATGTTTAGAACTTCCAAGAATTTGAGTAGTGTGGTTGTCAATGACGGGTAAAATTGTTGAATGTTACACGTATGTAAATTGATCTTTTAAACCAGTTTATGACAGTCGTAAGCCCCGTAAATCCCCAGACTTCCATATTCTTATTCATCATTGTTGAGATGTCAAAAAATGATGAAATAAATAACTCCTATAATTTGAGATAATCCAGATTTGTGAAGAAGTTTTTGGACACACTCAAAATGTTGTTTAAAAAGTTAATTTAAATTAAACTTTTCTACATAGTTTTCTTTTAATGAAACTCGTCTCTCAAAAGCAAACCCCAATTATTGTACTGTGGATACTTTGGCTCTTTAAAATTTAAAAAATATTTTACCATTGAACTTAACTCAAGATATAGTGAAGCGGTCAAAATACCTCCGCCTCCATAATGTAATGGTCAGCACGCTCCGTTACCTTGCTAGAGGTCCCGGGTTTGATTCCCAGGGGGGGTCAGATTAATATAAGTGATTTTTTCACACTTAATATTTATTCAATACTACCCTTGACTGATACCTGAAGCGGAGGGCTGATCACCTTTCCTTCATGTGTTAACGATCAAGATAACACTGCGTTTATATGATGCAGTGCCCTATGCACCATCGGGTGCGGATGAGGGTTAAAAGAAAAAAATGGCATGTGTCTTGTAGACATACCGCGCCAAAGAGAGGGTTAATTTGATCGTGAAAAAATAATTGTCTTTGTAAAAAAATATTACTATTTCGTTCACCTTTCTTTACGCTTGAAGCGTATACTTTCACGACATCCGTTGTGCTCAGAGTAGTTAAGAAGTACGGACCTTGACAATTTAATCATTCAAAGTGAAATTGTATTGTTTGGTTACTTACGACATTTTTAACCGTGAAAAATTTGACATATAATAAGGCAGGAGCGTAATGATACACGTGTCGCATTGACATTGTGACGGTTTATAAACATTGTCAATAGTAAACAGGGCTAATAATTCATTATATTTTTTTTTCAGAGAAACGACACCATTTTAGTTATCAATTACTTTTTGTTGTCGCTGTTTTGAAAGTGGTACTAAAAATAAATTTGAGCACAAGTTTATAGGATTCATATTTTATTTGAACAACTAACGTTTTTTTAACTTAGTACCTACTTAGCTTAATATAATAAATACGCGTTATTGAGTAAGCTTACATTTGATATTTTTAATGAATTATTCATCTTTACTCGGACATTAAAAGTAAAGTCTTGAAATATGATAAAAGGGGTGGAGGTGAACTTTTAATATTTCGTTTGTTGCGGTCTTAAAGTCTCTTTGAGAGCTTATAATAAGCTTGATTAATGATTTATTTAAACGGTGTCTGTCTCTGTAGTAAAGTTCAATTGCATAGGGATCACCACAAAGTTTCTACCGTGTAGGAAGTGAAAAAGGTTAGCAGTGGATTCGTGGTTAAAATATGATACTAAAAATATCGTTATATTGCTTCATAATTTTGTGGACCATTAATAATAACTTTAATAAAGGAATCTATTACCAAGTCTCGCATACAATATATACATGGCTTTTTTTCCATGTAACGTGGAAGAACGACGTTTCGGTACCTTTTTCCACGAATAATTATATTAATTTTTTTTAATTTACAAAATCATTTAATCGAAACAATGTTTGCGCTTACGTAATTACAATATTTATTTGAAAAATTCGTCATTATGATAAAATATGATATGGTTATGAATTAGGTCTTTTATATTCCAAAGCCTACAGACATCTTAGTAAGGAAGTACCATAAAATTCAACTGAAAATAACACCTTTTCCGCGCGTTTAATCGTAAGGTAAAAAAGCGTGCTAAATGGAGAGAGGAAAGGTCTTCCGGACATTGATTGCAGACTTTCACATTATACAGGATTTCCTCAGGTAAATAAAAAAATATTGACCTTTGTGGGGATACATTCTTTGATATTTGTCATTAAAACTATTGCGATGTAATATAACTGTAATATTAAAACCTTTAGCAACATATTATTTTTTTTATTATTACTCATATAACATATAAATATCTTAACGTTATGAATACTTTTTTTTAATGAATGTTTTACTTGGTAAATAAGACATTTTCTTAAAATCTATTGTGTACGTATTTCGAAGCATTCAGCATCATTTTCAAAAACTGTACAAAAATGATTTTAAGAAAAACGTTGTATATGCCAATTAAAACTTAAATTAAAAATAAATAGATATTAACACAAAGTGCCTGCCGAATCGATTGAGAATTTTTTAAACTACAATAAAACCAGCCAAATGACAGGTAGTAAGTCTTGGAATACTCGGTTTTCCATATTTTATACGTATAAAATAAAAGATATTTCGTTTTAGTAGAGGCATCTAGAATTTAAACCAAAGAAATGTAAATTTTACTTTTTTGTAAAAAAAATCCTTATACTATATACTGGCAATTAAATGAAAATTAAACATCAACAAAAAAAAAATGGAAAATGTAATACAGTAAAATTTTATAGGTATCTAATGATGATTGGATTTTTCTCACAGTCGGCTCATGGAACCAACATTTGATAATAAAAATAATTAAGCACACTCCTTTAAAACAATGGAGAGACCATTTCGCGGTACTTAATGTAAATCTTTCGCAAAACTCTGTATCTTAACATCATCTCTTCCTTTACATAATCAAAAATGAGATAATTCTTCTTAGTACATCTGACGTCGCACTAAATTTTCTCTCACTTTCTTCCCAGACAGACAATAGCCTATGTTCAGCAGAACGAGACCAAGGAAATTATATATATGAGACGGAAATTCGCGAAAACTGGTCACTGCTAAAAAAATCACCAAACTGACTTCATGTTTTCCTGGTACTTCTAAAGCAATTAAAACTTAATAATAACTCCTTTGAAAAGTGTTTGATTACAACAAGTGTTTAAATTAATAATAGAAAAATGGGTGCAAACAATAAATATTTATTAAACAAACTAACCCCTATTATAATAACAATATTTTTAGTGTCATATACCAAGGAGGTTCAGCTTATAAATGATTTACCGACGAATACAATATCTAAATCGAGTGAATTGAATGTGTGCTTAAAACCTGACAGGCCTTCGGGTAGTTTGATTTCGTGCTTTGGACAACAAGCTTTGAGAAAGCTTCAAGATTTGGAAGAAAGGGATGAATTCAGCATTGCAGACGGTGTGCAATTGAAAAGGGATGACGCAGGACCGAGGGATATAAGTAACTTTTTGGATAGAGACCCAATGGATTTAAAGTAAGTAAATTGTTTCAAATTGTTTTTTAGTAACAAGAAGTGAAACTTCGTGAAAGATTATTGTGTATTATCTTCTTCTCCGTGTTGGTCCTCATAACTGAGGGTTGTGACCCTTGTCGAAGCTTTGACTCTTCTCCAGTTTTACCTTGACTGAGTTGCACGTGGCGCTCCAACCACCTAGGTGTCCGCTACTGTCTTAAGTACTAGTAATCAACCGCAATATATCATATAAAATAAGATTAATCTTCATATTTTCTAATATTTCTAACCCTTACCCTTCCTAATGCTGAGTAGGTCATTGCAACGCATCGAAGCAATGTTATTTTAATTGTTAAATACTTGAAAGGAAAATGTTAAGTGCGCTGCTAGAGGGTTTGTTTTGATCCCTCGGTGAGTTGAACCTGAAACATTTGGCCCGAAATTCAAGCGAGCTACATCACATAAGGCAACTTCAATTAGGAAGTTGATTTGACTTTTAAGTTAATATTTTTTAATTTGGTATATTCATAAAAATGATAGAAAACATATTATAGCTATCGGCATTGCGTCGTTTATTTTAAGGGAACTTCAAACGTAGAGTAATTTATATATCATGTATATAACTGATGAATGCAACGTCAGTAATGCAAATAAATATTTTCCAAAAATTAATTCAATATGAACGTTCAATAATAGGCAGAGTGATGAATGTTGCACAAGCGTAAAATGCACAGGATCCCAAACATTTTTGTCTGGCGCCCTCTATCAAAATTTCTCATCAATGAGGAAAATAAAATCGCCCAAACGTCCCATCATAGAATGAGGGAAGGAATAAAAATATATATCTTACTTCTTAGCTCTTCTATCTGCCTTTTTGGGCTTCTTGACCCTATAAAAGTCTACTAGAATGCCCATAAGGGGGCGGTTTCGCCCACTTTAAGAAACACTGATATAATGTGACAAATTAAGGTAGCCAAATGGTAGGTCGTAAGCCCTGAAATGCTTAGATATCCATCTTTGTATAAAATTAAAAGATATTATGGTTCAAGTTCGGACAACTTTAATATCAATTTATATATCATCCGTAGAGTAAGCAATCCAATGTCTGAAAGTAAATTGATTCCTTATTAACCCTTAAATATAAGGATGAACACATATTTTACGAGATTTTAGTAAGTTTTATTCTCAAAAATACTTTAATCGAGAATTTTGAAACATTTTTTTCCCTACTTAGGTACATAAGAGCTTTTATATTGTAATGTATAATTACTCAACGATTATTTACATTTCAAAAACATTTTTTTAAACCTAGGTTTATTAATATTATTCGAATAACATTATTGAGATAGATGATGTTATTCGAATGTTTTGAAATTGAATCATATACAAAGAACTTCCAAGACTTTGAGTAGTGTGGTTGTCAATCATGGGTAGAATTGGTGAATTTTACACGTGTGTAAAGTTATCACTTAAACCAGCATATGACGGTCATAATCCCCGTAAATGTCCAGACTTCCATAAACTTTATCTTCTTTATTGAGATGTCAAAAAGAAATATGAAAAATAACTCCCATAATTGGAGATATTTCAAATTTGTGAACAAGTATTTGGACATTCTCAAATTGTATATCGAGATGTTGAGATTGAGATGTTTCATAGTTGAAAATTGCAATAAGAGGAATATTAAAAGCTGTCCCACCGCATGCCCAGATCTGATACAGAAGCATCTAGGCTTCCTGACAGATCTGCTCATGCTAAGCATTTTTTTAAACTAAGTTGCGAAATTTATTGAAAATGTGAATAAAAATAATAATAATAAAACCCTTACCCGCACCCCAATGGTGCATAGGGCACTGTGTCATATAAACGCAGTGTTATCTTGATCGTTTACACACGAAGGAAGGGTGATCAGCCCTCCGCTTCAGGTACCAGTCCATGGTAATTTTGAATAAATATTACAGTGAATAAATCACTTATATTTATTTTACCCCCCTTGGGAATCGAACCCGGGACCTCCAGAACGGTAGCCGAGCGTGCTGACCATTACACTACGGAGGCGGACAATATAAAATTGTATCCCGATTTTACTGCGAATTAACATTTAAAAGCTTTAAATATACCTGTCACTGCCAATGTAAATAAATACAAAATTGTAAGTCCATCACCAAATATTCTAGAAGTACCCCAGTGTGAGAATAAGAGGAAAAAATCGTTATATTTCAGGTCCATCGTTGAAGGTGCCAGTACTCTGATGAGCAGACGAGCAATGCAATGGGATATGAGCTATATCCAGCCTGGTCTGCTGATGAGAATCGGGCCTACCCTGACAGCCAACAGCGTCCTGGAGTTTGTCATCGATCCGAGAATCAGAGACAGGGAGAGTCATGATCACGAACCCAGCACAGGTGATAATATGACTAACCAGTTTTATTAGATTTCAGTTTTGTATTGACATTTATTGGTAGAACTGCATTTTATAGAATAAAATAACAACTGTGTATTTTTTCACGTGAATTTTATTTTACCAGCAACTGTTTTATTTTTTGTTAAAAAAAACTGGTTTTGTCGTAACCGACATCTTCAGACTAGTCTGATGTCGAGATGATGTGTGATGATGAAAAAAATGCATATCAAGTGGAATTTTTTTTAAAATTGTTATTTTATTCCATAACCACTTTTTTACTTTTATCTGAATTTTTGTATGCAATAAGAAAAAATCAGATTTTTTTAAATATCCATAAAATATTAGATTAAAATTTTGACAGCCCTTAAATTATTTCAAAGATTTTTTATTATTTTTTTATAGATTCACTAATTAAGTGTACCAATTACATATTCATTATGTACAAACTCTGATATTAATAGGTTGCATACAATTGGTTATGCGTACGAGTATGTCCATAAAATCGACATATTAAACATTATTTTTCTTCTTCTAACCCTTATGGGCACAAAATGTTGCATAAGGCGCTGCATGGTTTTGAAGCAGTGTTTTCTTGATCGTTACTCACATGAGGTCTAGGGTAAAATTAAATAAATATTACAGTGAAATATTTGTTACACCCCCCCCCCCCCTGGGAATCGAACTCAGGACAACTAGCATACTACGGAGGCGGAAATTTAAAATTTGCCATAGAGTATAAAAGTTGTTGTTTATTTACTATTTTAGAGTCCTTCAGAACGATATAATTCCATATGGTATACTTTAAAATTAATTTCCTCTTTTTCATATTCTATTTTAAGATGTTTACTACTTGCAGTTTTATTTTCTCCATACTAAAATATATAAAATGATGAAAAAAATTTTTGAGCTCCCAGTTGAATTCAACGTTGACTTAAGTTTTTAATTTAAGCTTTATTTACAAAAGACCCTTGGTCAAATGTATGAAGTTTCTTGACCGATTTTTTTAAACATACTGCAAGATGCCTGAAAATATAATTTTATTTTTTAAAATGAATTAATTATGTAAAAAGTGATCATTAACTGGCCTTTATATATAAAGAACAAAGATCTTGTAAATACCCAGAATTCCATAATCTTCTTTATCTTTATAGAGATGTTAGAAAATTAAAATAACTCCTGATTGGATTAATCCAGACTTGCGAAAAAGAGTTAGGACATACCCTGAATATTGTGAATTAATAGTAATATTTACAAGTTCGCATGTTTTGTTTAAAAAACTTTGTGAAACCAATTTGGTAATTTTTTGAGCAAAATCTTGTTAAACTCATCAAATAAGAGAAATTTCTTAATTCACTCTCACTGCTGCATTGTAATCTAATTTATTGTACAATACAATGGAACCGATAGCATCTAATTTTGGTAATCCATACAATAAAACTTGCGAACTCGCCAAATTGGTTTTCCCACCGGATGCCGTAACCAGTATACATTTTCCCACAGGCTTTGTCTATCGTTTCAGAATTTGCGAAGCCTTAACAAACGCGTTTCCGGATAACACCGCCATCTGTTGGCACTTTCCAAAATCTTTCTAGCCTTTCTCTGCCGGATGAAGAAACGGTTGTGAGAGAACAATAGTTTTATGTTTGATCGCATTACATCTCCGAAGCTATAAAGTAAATAATTATTGAAAGAAAATGTCAGTGACGTTTATTTTCAGCGAAAGCGTATTATATGACAACAATTTTTTTTTTGACATCTTAACGAAGATGAAGACAAATATGGAAGTCTGGGCATTTATGGGGCCTACGAACGTGATAGGCTGGTTTAAGTGATCACTTTACATACGTGTAACATTCAAAAATTCTACCCACTCAATAATTTTCATTAATTGATTCGACATAGTCACTTTTTGCTAAAATCTATACAATTTTAATAGAAATTTTAGTTAGTTAAAACCACTATTTCAATTAAACTGTGAACGTGGAAGTTCCTTCATTGGTATGACTATCAGAAAATTCAAAACAAGAATCAGGGAACAAGAATTATGCTTAACAAATTTAACAGCAATAACGTAGAAATCCTTAAAATGATTAACATGAAAATTCGTAAGCTGCAATATTTTGAATCAATAGAAATTCATAAAAATGTAAATAATAATTAGCCTGTTAATAATTATATGTCTATGACTTTAGCCTTCTCCCTATTTTCTACGTTCCTATTGGTAAGAAATTAAAATTTAATAATAACTATAATAATTAATTAATTAATTAAAATAAGAAACAGCTCCTACACCCTCTTTAACCTTCAACATCTCAAGAAACATAAAAGTAAGAATTAGTTTCACATACGGTGTTTAAAAATGATACGAAATGCATCAAAACAGTTGTCATAATAGATTTCAACAGTAGTGGTTAAGTTTTACTCAGTAAATAATTTTAAAAATATTTATAGGGAATATGAAATCTATATTTAAAATGGTCCAACTGCACTATTGAGGCAAAAAATTTAATTAAATATAAGAACTGAATTTTACATAGTAAAATAACGATCATTTAGTTTTATCCACATAAATTTTATTCGACCAGGGCAGTGACTAGTTTTTGTCGTAACTGACATCAGTTGTAGGTCACATCCTCAGGTTGTAGGTTCTTCTGTCATAGGCAACGTCACCTAGGCATGCCTTCGAATCAATTTTTTTTCTGCAGCATTCATGAATTCTCTGATCGTCCTCTAGATATCCTTGAAAGAAGATCCATGGCTATCCAAATATGTACATATATTTACAAAATACCAACATTCATTTTTGTATCTTAAAATAATTTCAATTCATTATTTTCAGCTCGACTTTTCGCAAAAAACCTGCTAGTACCATTCCTTCTGGGCTTCAAATTCCAATTGTCTACACTTCTCCCCATTCTGTTTGGAGTGATTGTCCTGGTCGCCAAGAAGGCTTTGATCTTGTCTAAGATCGCTGTTGTGGCAGCAAGCGTATTTGGGGTTCAATCGCTCAATGGAGGCTCTCACGGAGGATATGGGGGTTATGGCGGTTATGGCGGACAAGGTAAGAAACAATTTTTAATAACTAAATATTTTCATATTATTTTTTGACATCTCATCAAAGATGAAGAAGAATATGGAAGTCTGGGCATTTACGGGGCTTACGACCGTCATAGGCTGGTTTGAGTGATCACTTTACACACGTGTAACATTCACCAATTCTACCCATTATTGACAACCACACTACTTAAATTCTTGGAAGTTCTATATATATGAACCAATTTAGAAACCTTGTTCATGAATCACTAAAACTTCACTAGAGACATCTATTGGTGAGATGTAAAGAAGCTTTTTACTAAGCAGAAACTCTTATATTAGTATGTGAGATTAAAAGCTTAATAATAAAAATGAAAATGGTATTTTCTGGCGTTTCTCATGTGTGTGATTATAATCCGGGATTCGGATCTCACATACTAATAAAAGAGTTTCTGCTTAGTAAAAAGCTTCTTTACATCTCACCAATAGATGTCTCTAGTGAAGTTTTAGTGATTCATGAACAAGGTTTCTAAATTGGTTCATATATATAGAACTTCCAAGAATTTGAGTAGTGTGGTTGTCAATAATGGGTAGAATTGGTGAATGTTACACGTGTGTAAAGTGATCACTCAAACCAGCCTATGACGGTCGTAAGCCCCGTAAATGCCCAGACTTCCATATTCTTCTTCATCTTTGATGAGATTTCAAAAAATAATATGAAAATAACTCCTGTAATTGGAGATAATCCAGATTTTGTGAACAAGTATTTGGACACACTCAAAATGTTGTAACTAAATATTTTATTAAATTAATTGGGCAGTCGCTATTTGGTTATTTATATCCAACTTCAATTCGAGTTTCACTAGTTTTACTTTACTATACTTAGTTAAGACTGGTTATTTTACACTTCTAACAATTGCTAATGGACAAGGTTGTTAGCCCTGTCTATTACCAGACTTTCATTTATTCTTCTCATAAAAAGATGCATTGATCTGTGTTCAGTTATAAAAAAATATTTATATTTTAGTTTAACTTGGTATATACCAGTATTTGTTAAAATCTATTGTGACACGTGTTTAGATACATTCCGCATCATTTTTAAATACCGTAATGATGTTTGATAATGTGTTTTATTTATTGTTTCGGCATTTACTTGGTGGTAAGACATTTTAAAGTTATTATGGAAAACACTTGTTTTTATACCACCTGAGTATACTTAAGTGGTATAAAAACAAGTGGTGAAAAAACAATTGGTATAAAAACATGTGTTCTCTATAATAATTTTGAAAATGTGAATGTCAAAATGAAAAATGAATCGAAAGACGTGTGTGTCATAACAGATTTTGAGAAATATTGGTATAAACCAAGTAAAACAAATACCAAAAACTCATAGATATTACCACAAAGTGATCGCTGAGTCAACTAATGAAATAATTATTTTTTTTTAAATTTAATAATCCCTAGAGCGCAAGTTCTCAGACTTGTGTGAGTGCTCTGCCACAAGCAGCACAATACTTCAAACTACATTTATTTATCTTCTACGAAACCTAAAATTTGATAGTCGGTCAAAAAAAAACTTCATACCACCCATTGGACTTCATTCCCCAAATGGAAAAACATACTTTCGTAAATTATTATTATTTATAATGAGCATTGTTAACTTTGTGGTATGGTAAAATAATACTCCATTCTCCAGTGATCATTCATTATTCACTTTGTGGAATAACACTAAAGAAACATTACTTTAAAGTATTTTTAAAGTAATCGTAGAATTGCACAAAGTCGGGTGACATTTTAATATAATACTTATCTTTACTTGCCTATCTTTTTAACATATGAAGGTGTTTGGATGTCTGAACCTAACCGGCTTTACAACCTGGTATTTGGCTGGGTTAAGTGATAACTTTACCCAACAAAGCATTTTTCACCTCAAGTTGAGGCACTTTTTATACAATTTTATCAATTGATTTTATTACTTTATTGTATGTTGCTGCGGCGATTTGGTGCAGTACCCTATGCTCTATCGGAAAAAAAGTTAGAATAGAGATAAAAATGTGTTAAAAAACAAGTGTATGATGAAGTTATGCAGAGAATCGATTCATGTTGCAACATTTTTTATTTGTTAAAAAATACACACATTTGCGAGTAAACTCTTAAAGTATTCTATCCGGAAAGTATCACTATTAAAGTGTTGATATTTTAAAAATAATGCACAATCGTTTTTCAGGTCTTTCGGTGTATGGTAATCGTTATCAATCTGACTTCTACAAGAACGCTGAGCAACAGAATGCTGAGGATTCCGTAGACCCTTATTATTCCCAGGCTTCCGCATATTCTGGTCAGCCAACCAACCCCGAGGATCTAAGGGATAGACTGGAAAAACTCTTTGTGACCAAAAGGAATCACGACAGGAACGGAGCAAGCATCAGGAATTTCTCATGGGATGATCGACACTGATTAAAAAAAAAATCTGGATTTTGCTCATCAAAAAATGAAAGAGCATTCTTTAGATTGTGAATATAGGCAAAATAATATATTTATTTTGAATTCAAAATATTTTTTAAATTCATGATAATATTTTTTTATTTTAAAAGGGTATTTTTTTGTAAAGATTGTGAAAATTTATAAAACTTCTTTTATCCGAAAAAAATATTACACATATGTGTGGGTGTTATTTATCTTTATTTATTCAATCAATGTTAACTTAATATATTAAAAATAATTTACATTTTTAGTAACAGTTTAATAAAAATAAAAATGAATTCAAAGATTGTACTTTTCTGAATTTTCCTTATTAAAATATTTAGACAGCGTTCTTAAAATTAAATACGTAGGCATTTATAATAATATTAAAAATTTTGCAAAAAATTAGAATTATATTTTATATGATAAATAAAAAAAGTTTAATTTTATAAGGATTGCAAACGTTCATGAAAATCACAATATATATTTATTACTTATAATAATTAAATTTTATCATAGGCTTAATTTATATATTATTTATTAAATTAGAACTGATAACGAAAATTAAGGATTATGAGTGATAATTAAATCATAATTTTAAGAAATTAAAGTGTGGATGAAATTTTATTTTGTTAGTATGTAGATCTGTAATTTATGATTATTAAATATATATTACATAGATATGTTAGTATAAATGCTTGCAAACAACGAATAAAAACGTAGTTTTACGTAACTATTCAAAAATAAATGGATTCAAAATATGTTTAATGATATTTGTTTAAATGTAAATAAAATAATTTTAAAATAATAAATAAAAGTTAATTTTTACGAGCTTTTAAATATCGTATTTTTTTAAAATAAAGTACCCAAAATACAAGTTACATTTTTTCTGGTTTTTTATAATTATTTTAAAAATAATCAAACTAAAATACCGCTTTGTATACTTACTTTTGGTACCTATATGCGAATTTTATTCAAATACTTTTTATTTGAAATTGGACTTTTCACAAAATACGGGATACATTCATATACTCAGACAAATAAGTTTTGTAGAAGGCAATGTTGAAGTTAGGGTATTTTCTGAGCTTAATTTGTAATTAAATGGACTAAAGTGATAGTTTTTATACGATCTGTTATATTCTACATTATTTTCCGACACACATTCATGTTCTTCCGTTTTAAAACATCTGTATCCAGAATTTTATGTGACAAGAAACAAATCACACAAGCTACAACCGCTATCTTTTGAAATGAAATTTTGTTTTTACCTTTAAACATTACGTAAAGTAAATATTTTATCCGTGTTTAAACATGGAATTGTCAAAAAATGTTTCTACTACATTTTTTTATTAAATGTGGTGCACGATCAGGTATATCAAATACTTGAAAGTGTTCAGGTCAGGAGTTGAAATAATCGGCGGGTATGTATGAGGAGGTGCATGAACGTGGTAAAAGCGAAGAATGTTTGCAAAGACAGAGTAGTGTGTCGTTCTATTCTCTCTGCCTACCCCTGCTGGGAAGTGGCGTGATGGTTAGTTACTATGTTAATTAGATGTGAAATAAAATTAATATTAAAAAAATCGGTAACTTACTATCGTCAATACATTTCATGAAGGTTTCTGCTTATTATAAACAAAAACATCCGTAGATGTCGCCGAAGTAGTTTAATTTAAAATTGAAGGATAAATACAACTTCCGAAACGTGAGAAGTGTGGTTGTCAGTTTTGAGTAAATTGGTTATTTATATATTACAAGTATTACATAATAGAATGTTATACTTGCAACATATAAATAGATCACCTAAATTAGCCTATGACAAGTCGAAAACCATATAAATGCCCAGACATTAAAATTCTTTTTCATCTTTATTGAGATATGAATAAAAAAAATTTACATAGATATTGTAATTAATATTTCACCATCACACTTGATAATATAATAATATAACAAACCCTAATTAATAGCTCTGAAACTCAAATATTTACTGACTGTAATTATTTAATAAAAATTAATTAAATTTGATAAGTTAAATGCTAACTGGATAAACGATATAATCTTAGTATGGTGCGTTTTTAACTGTAATGTGAACTAAAAATTATGTATGTGGAACTTTTGCATAACAAGTATGGAACAACCATTTGTAATCTTGTAGTTTATACAATTATAAAGGCTAATACATCACCACTTATAGAAATTTGATGTTTTTACTTTTAAAAAAGTAGAAAGTTGACTTAATCACATATTTTTTCTGCATTTTGGAGTGGTCTTAATAATTTTTGATTCATCGTAATATTATGAGGGCTGTTTTTACATGTTAAGAAATAATAATAAAAAACGTCCATTTTGTTGAAAATTTAAATTAGATACCAACTATTAACACAGCCTCTCAATCCTATCATGAATATTTATTTTTTAAATTCATTAATTTCGCTAAAGTTTTTTCTTCTTCTCTGTTTTCATACTAAATCTATATCTTCTTTAATATATATCATTGCCTTCTGTACGTCAGTGTTGGCACTTACGCTCTATTGTGAACTGAGAACTTGGCTTCTATTGTCATATATTTATTTTCATTCACTTCTTCACTTCACTTCTGAGTACTATTTATTAAATCATTATTTGTTTCAATATTGACATAAATCCACTTTTTTCACATTGAAATGAAAACTGTAAATTTTTTTCTACAGTTATTTTATTTGACAAGTGACCGGGTTTCATCGTTACAGACATTATCACATTAGTTTGATGTTGTCGGTTATAATGAAACCCGATCACTAGTCAAACAAAATAAATGTGGAAAAAAACAAACAGTTATTATTTTATTATATAAAATGCAGTTGCTGCCAAGAAATGCGAGAACAAACATAGGTCAAATTATAAGCTTAATAATAAAAATGAAAATGGTATTTTCTGGCGTTTCTCATGTGTGTGATTATAATCCAGGATTCGGATCTCACATACTAATATAAGAGTTTCTGCTTAATAAAAAGCTTCTTTACATCTCACCAATAGATGTCTCTAGTGAAGTTCTAGTGATTCATGAACAAGGTTTCTAAATTGGTTCATATATATAGAACTTCCAAGAATTTGAGTAGTGTGGTTGTCGATAATGGGTAGAATTGGTGAATGTTACACGTGTGTAAAGTGATCACTTAAACCAGCCTATGACGGTCGTAAGCCCCGTAAATGCCCAGACTTCCATATTCTTCTTCATCTTTGATGAGATGTCAAAAAATAATATAAAAATAAAACACTTTTCCTCTTTAAAAAATATACTTCCCACGTATAAAATCTTTTCAATATTTTCGAACATTTATTATGTTTGTAAATTTTACGATTTTACTATTTTCTGTCTTAAAAAATACCACATGCTGTAACTTAATTTATTGCAAGCTCATTTTGTCAATTGAGTAGAATTTTACTGCAAATTTCTACGAAATCTATATTGCCTATTAATGTCCTATATTAAGAATTCTTTAAAATTATTTTTAAAAAAAAATTAGGTTATTTTTTAATTATAATTGATGCATGAGAAAGCGAAGTTTAAATATATAACAAGGTGCGTAAAGATGGTCATAGATTCTAAAATCACATTTTTTACGCTTCCGTTATCTTACGTGTTTACTTAATGTATACTTCATTATCCCAACTTATACCCAAATAATTGTACTCCGAATTTACTTTGTCACGCTCTGATCTTCACAAAAATGTTGGTATATAAACAAATAGTCAACTAAAAAAACTAGCAGTGTATCATAGGCCATCAAAAAACGCACAAGTTTTAAAATAACTATTTTCAAAAATGACTTTATTTAAGTTATCGATACTTTTGTGTATTTTTTGCATTTCTGCGTCTTACGCAGAAGAGTCTAAACCCTCTTTTAATAATTATTTCGATATGAGCATTATCAAGTCCTTGAGGGATTGTTTTATGCAAAAGGATAAAGTTAGTTGTTTGACCAAAAAAGTGACTGATAAATTGGACGAAGAAATGAAAAGTAACAGAAGTTTTGAAATTGCTGAAGGGTTATATCTCAAAAAGGATCCCAATTGGGATGAAAATAGTGTACTGAGTTCTAAAAGAAGCTTACAAGGTCTAAGTACTTTTGAGGTCCTAACTACGAAATTAAATGATTATCTATCATCCAAAGTACTACAATTTAAACTCAGTGAAGATAACGAGGTTGAATGTGAGTATTTAAAAAATATTTTAAACGATTTCGTAGCACATCGTTCAGTTGTTAAATTACTCCAATCCCTTGAAAACTATTTTCATTTAATCTAGTACAATTTATCATGTTTGTAGATTTTAAAAAAAATGTTTTATTTTAAACTATGCAGCAATAGTGATTTTCTCGATTCATTTTGGATGCACTCGTTTAAAAAGATGATAAACGAGTATATATAATGTTTAGTTAAAAAAAGTCGATTAACATCTAAACAACTAAAGCTACTCTTTTATAATATAAAAAATAAATTTAAGAGTTATAAGAGCATTTATAGCAATATTTCATTCAGAGTTATATGGTCTAAAAAATACGATAACTTAAATAATATTCGAACTATACGAACGAATAAAAAAAAAGATCTGTTTAGTTTCTTTCTGTCTTAAAATTAATTAAGAAGGTAATATTTTCGATGCATCATTGGAATAACTGTAAGATATTAAAAATCTAATAAAAAAGTTTTTTATCACGAAACACTGTAGCTAGATTTAGAATAAAATCACATCTTCACACGTTAAAATATTATTTGTCTTTGACTTATTATATATAAAAAGAAAAACATTTATTTTCTTCAATTTATTACGTATATTTCTGAAATTTTTGAGAAAAATGGGGGAGGGTGTAACTCTTATTTCAAATAAAAAAATGAGAAATTCAAACATTGGTTCATTTATTGATGCACATACACCTGTTTATATTTATAAACCTTTTTACACATCATAATCTTTTATTTTAAATATTTTTTTAGCGAGAAAAAGGAAGCATAAGCATACACAAACCCTATTATATGGAGCAGTCGCCATATTTGGAGTCCTGGCGCAAGTTTTTATTGGCAAATTGGCGATTATATCCGGTGCTGCATTAATGTTCTCCAAAATCGCCCTCGTCCTAGCGCTGCTGGTAAGGTATAGGGTCGAATCGGCCCTAAGAACTCCCCTACCCTTCTATGGACTGCATGACATCTCTGCTAAACCTTATCTCTACTATATTCTACCTCTGCTTTTAAAGTCAAGCGTGAGATATTTTGCCTGCTCTCAAATCTCTGCATTCAACCCTGCTTTCAACCTTTTCTGGTAAGAATAAATAGAAAAAAAACATATCTAGACACTAACACTATCAGTTATTTTTGAAGAAAAAAAAACAGAATGGGATTAATATTGATCGTATAAAAATAATTGATTTTTGTGATGAAACATTTCTTTTCTTTAATGTTTTTCGCAGATACTTTGTAGCACATTTTATAAACTTTAAAAATAAAACAACTTTGGTACGTTTTCATATGGTGTATGGAGTGCGTGGAAGTTTTTGGTATCGTAAGGGAAGTGTAATTAATTATTACCTAACTATGAGTATTTAATGTTTTAGAATAAGTACATAAACTCTGATGATGATAAGGTTCTTGTCGAAACCGGTTGAAATAAAACAAAGTTGTTTTATTTTTATTAAGTCAATATATTTCTACTTATCATTACAAATATCTAACATTTATTGAAATGTTATGAAATTTATTTATCAAATAAAACGTTGTGGTGTTCAATATTAATCCCACTTTATTTATAAGTTTTTTTTTTATTTATATTTCCCTTGGTAGATACAACTTTTTCTAAAAATCTGTTATAACACGTGTCCCGTCGCATTCTGCCCTATGTTCAAACACCGTTTGTTACTGCTAATTCTAAATTGTAGAGTTGTGTCCTTGGAACGTTGATAAACAACACAAATAATACAAAAGGATAATTCATGCCTGAAAAAATAACACAGTAAATATGAATGAACAATTCATTTTTATGACTAAACCTGGATGTTTTCATAATAAAAACATCACCGAAACTAATCAATAATAAAAAAATTGAATAAAACATACTTAGGTAAAATTTACTTTAATTCAAACAATGAGATTAGAGATTGCTCAATATATCTAGGAGTTCCAAAAATTTGAGTAGTGTGGTTGTCGATCATCGATAGAATTAGTGAATGTTACAAGTGTTTAAAAGTATCACTCAGCCAAGCCTATTACAGTTTGTAATCCCTGTAAATGCACAGACTTCCATATTCTTCCTCTTATTTTTGAGGTGTCAAAATTGTATTTACATTTCATTTTTAAGTTTGTCAAAATAACAGAAAAATATTTTTTGTACATATCAAAATTTGGTTTGAGGCAAAAAAAAAATAAAGATTTCATTTAATTGTATTATTTATTGATTCGGCATTAACTTTGTGGAATGACATGTTGATTATTTTTCAAAGTGAAACACTTGAATATACCACTTAAATGAGTTTTATTTATACATACGACTAGTTTTGAAAACTTACAGATGTTTTGAAAACTTACACATCTTCTGGTAAAAATTAAAACTAAATTAAGTTTTTTACCAAAAGATAATAACATCCGTAAGTTTTCTAAACTAGTCGTATGTATAAATAAAACTTATTTAAGTGGTATATTCAATTGTTTTTTTTTTTAATATTTAGTCAATTGCATTATGTTTCATTTAGATATATTTTTGCTAATCAAAAATTCATTAAAAATTAAAAATTTCTATTACAATTTGTCATGTCCAGAAAATAAATGTCAAAATCTTAGTAATTAACTACGCTCTTATTCATTTCTACCATTGTAATAATAAATTTTATTCTTTCAGTCGGGGTTGAAAAAAATCGCAGGTGGCGGAACTAGTGAGAATCACATAGTTTACACCCAAGAGCACGGCGGTGGTCAACACGGAGGCTGGTCCAGGTCGGCAGCAGCTCAAGACATGGCCTTCAGGAGCCAAAGGCCGAGACCTTTGGTGGACATGGGACCTGCCTATGGGTACGCCGTGTACGAGGACTCTATGAAGGGAGAAATGGACGCATCTGGAAAGTAAAGATCCTTGAAAACTTAAATTGTTGAAATACCTTATTTAAAAATGTGTACAAAATATAATATTTATTGAATGATGGAGTAATTTTTGAAAACGGACCAATCCGTTTATGAAAAATTAGAGAATATTTATTTTATTTTAAAGAAGATTCATATTTGTACTTATTTGATAATACACGATATCATCAAAGAATAACTAATTAATAGTTAATTTTTTTCTGGGATTTTTCTGCTTTTAATTTTTGACATTTTTGTGAGACACATAAAAATATTTACTTTTTCTGATTTACATTCATCACGAAAGAAGAATTAAATTAATGTATGAATTTTTCTATGATTTCTCCGTATTACAATTTTTTGCATTTTTTGTTAGACAAATAACAATTAAAATATTTACTTATTTCTGAATTTTTCTGAATCACGATATAAGAACTAAATTCAATTGTTTTTTTCTGTGACAAATAATACAATATTAACTTTTTCTCTTTTACCTGAATCTTACCTTTACCCGAAAATATAAAGGGTTTGAAGTTAATCGACTCAATTTTCACTTAATCAATAATTTTACTATGGTAATGTCATAAATACTGCGCTTCAGGTACAAGTCCAGGATGTTGTTAAATAAATATATTAGTTAAAAATCTCTTATATTTATGTTTAGCCAGCCTGGGAGTTGAATCTTAGGCCTTGAGAGTGGTTGTCAAATGTACTAACCACTTTAATATCAACTTATTAAAATTGATTAGATAATATAATTAAAATAAATAAATCCTAGATATTTTTGATAATTAACTCCTAAAATATAAACAGAAATAAATATTTTTGATAAGGCTAATAAATCGATGTTTAAAGTTAACACATAAGTATATATTTTTTATACAAAATACACAAAAATTAAAACGTTACACTAAACAGAAAATAAAACATGGTTTTTTGAATTTATCTGTTTTACAGTTATTATATTTTAATTAGTTTTTTTGTTAAAATTGCAGGTGTTAGCCTCCTAAGCCAATTTATCAAGCAAAATAATATTTTCTGCGACAACTAAAATGTACACATCTATGTAAAAAAAACATAAAGGATAATTTTGAGTATAATTAAATCTTTTGTATAACGTATTTATGAATGTACAGAAAATTGAATAAAACACTATTTAATATAAGAAAGGCTTTCTTCTTCATAGTGATAAATGATTCAGTTCTTAAAATCAAATATGAATGTATTTATTAAGTGAGTATTCAAAATTATCATGTATTTTAATACGTAATTGTAACTATTTTTCTTTGTTTTATTATTTGAGATTTTAATTGTAATGTAAATATTTCCACAAAAATTTCTTACCTAATATGTCATATGTCATATGTTTTATATTTTCTTCATAAAAGTTAATCACTTTTATCTAACCATTTATGCCTTTCCTTGACTTTTTGACGACAACTAAATAAGTATTATTCTAGTTTTTACTTGGTTAATACCATAATTTTTAAAATTTATTTTAACACATATTTTGATTTATTTACACCGCATAATAAAAATGACGGATAATATATCAAAACAAGTGTCACAATAAAATTTAAGAAAAAAGTGGTATAAACCAAGTAAAATTAAAATTAGAATTAATAGAAATTACCGCAAAGTGACTGCTGAATCAATTAAAGAAATAAACATTATTCTCTTTTATTATAAGTATCATAATAATCGGGTTATTTTAATCAATTACAAATCCCGTTATAAGAATAATTAAGTTGCGTAAATTGTTAATTACTTATCTCAATTTGCTTTTCTGTAATTAGGATTGACCAACGCGTATTGTGACTAACCCAAATACGGATTTACGTTAAGGCATATCGGATCACGGTCCGTTATTTTGCATTTATTTCACGGTCTAGCTGATAATCTCACAGAAGTCGGACATACTTGTTTTGTATACAATTAATAATTCATTCATCTAGATATGTTAAATAATACATTATGTTACGAACTGATAACTTCGGATAAATATGTGTGCTAAGGTTTGGTCAACGCGGATAAGGTGATTTCTGTAACACGCCAATTGAGGCAGATGGTACGCATTTCTCTAGTGCTACACGTGAAAACTTGCACGGTAATTATCAGTAACATTCATATATAATACATGCATTGCAAGGATTATTTCGACGGCCCATACGTAAAGTACTCTATCTGTAAATCTAAGGAGGCGAGGAGTGTATGTCAGGACAGAAGAGTGTGGCGTTCCCTCCTTTCTGCCTACCCCTGCGGGGAAACGGCGTGATGCTAGTACTAGTAGTAGTAGTAATAGTAGCAGTACAGGAGAGAGCTTAGAAGAATTTTTCAACGTATTTTTTTATTAATAAACGGTTTTATCTGAAATTCTAGTATTATACATTAAAAAATACGATAAAATAAAATATTAAATCGTTTTAAAACTTAACGCCTTGTCAAAATTAAGTAGTTAACATTTTAGGAGTTCAGTTCATTTCGAAAATTTGATGTAGATAGCGTCTTATATGCCAGAGAACTAGGCGTAATTTATTTTGAATATTTTTGTTTGTTTGTTTATATTTGTAGATAACGGTCAGTTGATAACATACACCAAATATCTCAAAATTAACAAAAGGTAGTTAGAGTACTTAACGTAAGACACGTCGATTTCAATGGATTTTTGTGCAATATTGGGAATGTAACTTTTTGGTAAGGACCTCCACAACTGTCGTCAAGACAAGACGATTAAGTTGGCTAAACTTAGGATGCCTTTCAACAGCCTATATCAATCTAAATGTCGGTAAGGGTGGTTTCCTAAAGGGGCTGGGGTTTTTTTTGGTCATCCTGGATATACAAACATTGTGGTGGATTGTACACACTAGTAAGTATTAACTCACATGCCTCGCTGACAGTGATTGGGACTTTGCATTAGTAATGACAGGCGTCATGGCGCAGTTGGGTAGACGCTCGACTGCGAAACTGACAGTTGGAATGTAAACTCAAGAATTTATTTTCAATTAGTCTGGATATTTTTCGATGTATTTTTCACGTTTACCTCCTTATATTTACTACCCTATCTTCAGATAAACCTTTATATGACAGAGGCATTAACGGTTATTTCTTTTTTTTTTAATTTATATCCTTGACCACGAAAAACTTTGTATTGATTAAACACCACAACGATATATATATATTTTTTTAATGAATGGATGAGTCCGAATGGATACCAATAGTTTCTCTACTGGACCCAGGAATGTGGCGGATGCATTCAGAGAGCGTTCATCAAGCTTGCCTCTTTTACAAGGCATCAAGTATATATGGCCTTGAATGTTCACTGTATATTTACCAATAACAGATATCTCTTAGGAAGATGCAAAGGAGTTAGAAGCTGATCGTGAGTAAACTCCATATCGCTCACTCCTTTAAGAACGTCATAAATCAAAAAACTTGATTTTTCAGGAGAAAGTTTTTAAACTTTAAAAATATAATACAATGTTTTAAAAATAAATATCATGCCACTTACTAAACTTTTTACTGTGCAACAGATCTTTGTAAGTAAAATTTGAAGGTTTTTTCTCCATTTGAAAAATATTTAGTATATCTAAAAAAATAATTAAACAATACCTTTCCTTCATAATGCAAAAACAACACTTTCTGCCCTGTAGCGGGTAAATATTAAGTTAAAAATATGCCTATTTTACTGGGATATAGCAAATTTTCTGGACATTCCGAAAACATGCACAACTGAAAATTTACGATTTTTTATTTATGACGTTCTTGAAAGGAGTGAGCGATATCTCATTTAATACGATATCGCTCACTCCTTTCAAGAATACAATAGATCAACGAATATATTTTTTTAATGTGCAGCGTCTAATACAACGGTAAGATTCAAGAACAATTAAAGGTATGGAAAGTTAACAATAGGTTAAAGTGAGATCAGATTGTTATTGAGAAGTCTTACTGCAATGCCTCTCATCAATTTGAATCATAATTAATGTCTATTATTGAAAACCGTTTTGCCGCAAGTGAAAACTGTTGCAAAAACATTGTAATCACCGCAAACTTTTACCAAGATAGAAACATACTTTCTCGAGCAATAAAAGGCAACATGCATGTCAAATTCATATGTACTTTATTAAACATATTATAATGATGGGATATCAGAAATGGAAATATAGTGCACGCAATTCAAGAGCATGTGATTCAAGCTTCAACGACTGCATCGGTCTGTTTACTGCTAGAAAATATTACATATCAACACAAATCGACATACATAAAGTATAAACAATGTGGCATCTCCGTGCGACAACAATAAATTACTGTGCGGCATTTTCTTGCCTAGGTACTTATGTAACAGACGCGTCATACCTTCAACAAACCAAATAAATGGTCGAAAAAGTATGAAGTTAAATATACATTATTCTATAATTACTACAAAAATTTTATGTACTTTTTTATTGATTTATTTATGGTTTTATTTGTGTATTTTTAAACTAATAAATAAAAATCTGTGATCAGTTATCAATAAATTTAATAGCTACATGAATGTTTGTAAGTAGGTACCTTTATACAACTTAAATTTAAAAAAAAAATACAATATTGCACATAATGTAACCCATGTCACAACTAATATTAATATAAATAGATTTTCAAACATAATCCTATTCAATAAAAATATTAACTTGTCTACAATAATTTATTTAAATAACAATAAATATTTTTGATAATAAATTATCGCCTCCCAAAATAAATAATGCTTGATTCAGAAGTTGTTAAAGTTGTCATTTTAAAGATATGATAGTAAATATCATAAATTATATACAGTCGTAATGGTATTCGTTATTATATCTTTAAAACACATGCCAATTTCCATTTTTCACTTTTTTTTCTTGTGTGAAGGTCGGATTTTATGTAGCGATTCGATGTTTAACTCCTGGGGACGTGAGCCCTGTATGCGCGATCCTGCGGCTGCTCATCATTGAGGCTTCTGTAGTGACCTCCTGGACCAGAAGCCTCATACTCTCCACCACCTCCGTAGTGAGAAGAAGAATAGGAATGGCTTTGAGATACTTGAGGGTGCTTCACAATTTCGTACGTGGTCTTTTCGTGGGCTTCGTCTCCTGATACCAGTTTCTTCAGGCCAATGATGGCACTCAAAACAAGGGCGATCTTGCCGATCAGAAGAGCCTTACCAGAGATCATGGCGATGGCTTGGAAAGCCATGGCGATGAAACCTCCCTTGATAGCGATAGCGGTAAGGATGGGCCCAATATACTTCTTCAGTTTACCTCTTCCTTCTTCGATCATCTCGTTGACGTTTCCATTAGAACGGCCGAAGAAATTTCCCAAGTTCAATGAGACCTGATGCGAGTCGAAGAACCTGGATGTCTTGTCAGCCAAAACGTTGTCCAACTGATCTCCGGACATGCTCCTGGCTTCTTCTTCCGACGTTTCGTGGACATTGAAGGCCCTGGCGCCCTCTGCATCCTTCCTCTTCACGACTGCGAGTCCTTCGAATACCGTGACGTTGTCAACCTTCAGGGCTCTGTCGGCAATCCTGACGGCCTGGACCTTCAGGCACTTGACGACTTCTTCGGACTTCTCGCAGTTGTCGTAGATCCTCCTCAGCATTCTCAGTCCAGACGTCAGAGGGCCCTGCTCCTGTAATGCGTACGAGGAAGCGAGGCACCACACCGCCAGAACTACGAGGCACTTTTGGAAATACATGGCGTCAGAGTTCGATATATCCTCGAATTAAGGATATAGATCACCGGAATGAAGTCAGTCGGAGTGAGAGATGTGCACCGATATGTTGTTAGCGACGTAATGTGGTAGTTGAGATGTATTCACGGCCATTTATCCATTTTCTCTCCGAAGTACTGATGCAGAAATTCTACAGAGCGTGCGGTAGGTACATTAAGAATACGAGCGCGTGAGTGAGTATTAGCGATTGATTGGTGCAAAATACTGAAAAAAATAAACACATTACATACCTTAGAACCAAATGCACTCTTAATTTACATATTTGGCAATGAAAATTTTACCTTAATTATTCGATCGTGCGCGAGTTGAAACAATTTTAAACAAACGAAAGTGATTTAGAATAAATTAGTCAGTTTTGTTACGTTCTCTGTCCACTGTGCATTCATTTGGATGTTATTACGAAATTCTTACCATAACATCGTTATATTATACCGTGGTTTGGTGCCATAAAATTATCGCATCAGTTACCATAATAAATATTGGTAGTGACACGTACGATATAAATAAGTTTTTATTTTAACTCAAAGATATTAATGGAAAAGTTGAAGGTACCTACCCTACAGAGTAAGTTTTTTTTAAGAAATTTTAATTTTATAACTAATATTTAGATTGAGTTTCAACTTTCAAAACACATGCATAAATTTAAAGCGTTATTTATTTTTATTTTCGTTTTAAAAATACTGTGAAGAAAGGTTTTAACGATAAAATATATTGATGACATTGTATTGTAATAATTCAATGGAAACCGTGACTTCTAGTAGTATTTATTTAAGATTTTTTTCATTAATTGATTCAGCAGTCACTTTGTGGTAAAATCTATATATTTTTAATTATTGTTTTACTTAGTAAATACCATTTTTAATTAATGTTTTACTTAGTAATGGTATTTACTTATTAAACATTAATTTAAAATGGATTTATTAAAGCAGTTAAAAAATATAAATTACAGATTTTTTAAAACTGAGACATAAATAATACATTTTAAGTCTATCGTTTTGTTTGTTGTTTTATTTAAATTATTTATATATTTATATTTAAATTTATATATTTTGAATTAATAATAATGAAATATTAATTTTTTATTACATGTATATAAATTTTAATAAACCTCACCTACGTCATATTGTATAAGACTAAATACTTTTATATTCTTTAGTATAAATACATAATATTTAAATTACCCTTCTTAGATTTTTGTGTTAAACTTCATTTGTTGATTAAAAATCAATTTATTTTTTTATGTATAAGCTCACAGTTATTCATAAAATTATTCATATTATGCCTCATCACATACATTTTAACTGCCTCATCTAAGATTTCTTTTAAATGTGTATAAAATTCTACATTAAAAAATTACCTAATTTTTATTTATACGTTTCATGCAAAATATTTATTTGTGTTATCTAGGGCTATAAATATAGTGAAAAATATAATTGATATCGATAAAAAATACTTATAATTGTTTCCCAAAAAAAATATTGATCATATATTACGTACATTACAAACCAAAGACTGGTTGCCTCAATACAGAATATCTTGACCAGGTAATCAAAAATTAAAATACAACTTCTTTTAATGAGTTGTCATCATGAACGATTGAGGCACATTTATTGATTTAGAAATCCTAAGTAAAGTATTTATCACATAATATTGACACGCTTAGGAAAACAAGAAGGTTTTTTTGTTATAGTTGATAATTATGTGAAGTACGTTGATATAGCCGCTTTCGTTGAAATAATGGCCACATTTAATTTTTTTTTGCAAAAAGAAATATTATCACATCGAGAAGAGAGAAAGAATTCGTGCTCGTTTTTATGCTTAAATATGTTTTTTTTTAATCCACCTTATGAACGATGATTCAACCTAAAAAAAATACTATGTTTACTCAACTTATACCCTCATTTCATCAATTTTTCTAATTAAATATTATAAAGATGGTAGATGGATGACATATGGGATGCGGAATTAATAGTTAAATAGAATTTTGGAAATGGAATATTGGTATAAGAAAAATGTATATTTTTGAGAGAACCTACATAATAAAAACTTTTTCATAAAGGTTTCGGCTAAATAAAAATCTTACATAACTCAACCATAAATACTGCCAGGAGCTCACATGTGAAGTATCAATTATATGATGTATTTAGAAAATTTTAGTGTGATTGTCCACATGAGTAGAACGGTGAATGAAACAAATGTTAAGTGATTACCAGCCCAGGATAGGGAGTAAACCGTGTAAATATCGACTTATATAAAAATAGACTTTTATATTCTTATTCATTTATGTTGAGATTTCAAAATAACTCATGTGGAGAAACACAGATTCATTGACAAGAATTTAGACACACCCACAAAAAAATTGTGTTCATTATATGACCAGTAATATGATACTTAATGAAGAAAAAAACAACACCAATTATTACTCCAAACTTACTTAAACGTATGTTTTTCAACCAATTTGGAAATAAGCCAGTTTCCAGATCACTTGTTTTTCTTACCTTTTACAGTAAATATTCCATTTGACATTTCAAAATATCTATTTATGTGCATATTTATAATGATAGTGAAATACATGAATGAGAAAAAAAATCGCACCAAAATAATCACACAATTAATTATGGAGAGCTAAGTCAACATACTTTTAACAGCAGAACTTTTACAATCTCACTTCATGAAAATTCGTGGCGTGGAATATATTTTTTCTACTTCTTCAAACCCTTACCCTCACCCGATGGTGCGTAGGACACTGCTGATGCAGTGTCTAAAAGCAGTGTTATTTTTATCGTTAACACATGAACGAAAGGTGATCAGCCCTCTGCTTCAGGTATCAAATCCAGGGTAATATTGAAGTGAAAAAATCACTTATATTTATTTGACCCCCCTATTATAATACCCCACTTTTAATTTCAATGTAATTTTAATTATTTGACTAAATTCAAACACTGATTTAACTCTCTGAGGACGATATGTGTATGTATTGATGCCATGTTGACCTTATCGTAAATGATACTTGAGTGAATTTTATTTAGAGAGATACAGATAATGTGAGTGAAGGACTTCTACCTGGGTGATAATATTTCTTTGTGGCAAAGGAAAAAGAAAGAAAACAGGTGGTAGGAAAAGGAAAATGCCAGCAGTGGCTACGATGCTTGGAGGTGCATACTTGTATTCGAAGTATTGAAAACTGTTCAATTTTGAAAAAAACTTGTTAAATTCGATAGTTAAGACTTATCAACCAACAATATAATTTTATTATTCACGAAGCAGGATTTATTGAAAATGTTTTCAAAATAAATATTTAAAATCAATAATTATTATTTTTAAAATATTATAATGTTGACCAGTTTCAAAGCAAACTGTTTTTTTTTTCAAGAAAAATAAAAAGAAGTTATTTACATCAAAATCAGCCTTTACAATTATACGTTAAAATAATATTATTTTCTATGTTTTCCAACTTTTATTCATAGTCAAATAAACTGATCTGAAAATGATATGATTTTCCTGCCATCTTTGGGCAGTCAGTCAAATTGGCAATCATCTAAGATTCAAACCAAAGTCTATTTTTAAAATCTTGAGCTTTTTCACAACGTACAATATTTTCACAAGTTCATTGATTTAATGCTAGCTCTTTTGTCATGGATAAAATATCTAATTGTCAATTTTAATGAATTTAACTATTGTTTAAAACACTGTGTACCATAAAATTGACAACAGTTTAAATTAATTCTAAACACATGAACATTGTATGTCTTGTAATGAACATTCTTACTTTTATGATTCTATGCAATAAACGTATGGTAATTCGAATAGCTTTAGTTACATTTTATTCCGGAAGATGTACACCTAAATAAAATGAAAGATATGTGTCGCTTACAAAATCCGCCAGATCCAATTTTCTAAGATTTTTTTATAAATACTCTATCGGAATGCCAATTGTGGGTTGTATTTTTTAAAATACTTATATGCTTTTATAAAAACCCTACTAAAAATACTTGAAAATAGCTATGTATTTCAAATTCCTCTATATTCATGGAACTCGCCTTTTGACCCATATCGGCCAATCAGAGAGCGGTGATAGGTGAAACATTAAGATGACGTCATTATCGGTTTGTGTATCGTGTTTTTATGAAATACTGAAAAAAGTTCTAAAAAAATGGGAAAATTCTCTATTTCATTATATTTTATTTATCTAAAGAAAGAAAAATCTTTGAAACATAAATGTTACCCGGAGAATTTTGTAAAATCGATTTACATTGATCTGGCGGATTTTGTATTATTATTTTAAATATTTTAAATTTGAAAAGGGTACATGTTATATATTGTTTAAAGTATCTATAGTTATGAATTTTAAAAAATATATATATTTCAGTTGAAATTGGGAGGAATCGAACCCGTGACGCTAGTTTCGCAGTCCAGTGTCTACCCAACTACGCCATGAATTCTCTTGTATTATTTACTGACTTATTCAAGCAAATTATATTTGTAGGTCTTCTTGATCTTTTTGAAAACATCAAGTAAAATATAAAAAAAGTAAATATTACGTAACTTAATTTTATCTCTTTAACATTCAATATGGGGAGTATTTGAAGGAAATCATAAGATTTGACAAGAAATTTAATAGATTAATAGTTTTGTGAATTAATAAGAATTAAGAAATAAATCAAAATAAATAATTTTCCATCAACATTAATGAAATTCTTTGCGAAAAAAATGTTGAAATGAAAATCTATAAACAGTTAAACAATTCTACTACTACTACTACCATTTCATCGTTTCTCCGCAGGGGTAGGCAGAGAGGATAGAACGCCACACTCTTCTGTCCTGATATACACTCGTCACTTCCATCACATCCATACATGCCCTCCGATTACGCAGACTTTTGATACCACCAGATTTTAGATCACCAGATCTGATCGTGCCAAGTCTCACATTCACCACATATATTTTCTTAGTCATTCTCTCGCTATCCATTCGCTCCACATGTCCATAGCACCTTGAAGAACTCTTCTCAATCTTTTCAATTATACCTTGTTTAGCCTTGCATTCCTTTATTATATCTTCGTTTTTAATTTTGTCATACAATATTTTCCAAACATTCATTTGAGGGAGCGCATTTCAACAGCGTTCACTCTGCTTTCATCCTTTCTTTGCCAGGCAGTTAAAACAATCCTGTTATTAAAATAGCCGAATTTAGTATATTTTTTAAAATAATTTTAATTAATCCTAAAAAATATTTACACTGCTGAAAACAAAGTTCATTACCATAAAGCTTCCAAATTTTAAATAATATTCACATTATTTGCCACAAATCCTATCAGAAACAAAAAGAGACAACGTCAAATATTTTGCATTTTCTTGAAGGTGTATGAAAAGGATAGAGCTATGTAAATAGGATTATCATCTCGCTCTGAATACACAAAAGAAGTACCTACCTACATACTACGCACGTACATTACAGTACATTGGTCATGAAACCGTGCATGAATGAAAGTGCAACCATAGTGTACAAAATAGTTACAGCGGAATATATTGTGGGTATACTGGCAAAAAACGTTAACTCTGAAATCCCTGATTGAATTATCCTTGTTGTTTAAAGCTTTTAACCTCAATAAAATACCTGATATTGAAATCAAACTAAAATTTACTTTTAAAGCCACACAAATATGACATTTCAAACTACTTCATATATTTTGCCAGTATATATAACGTTGAAAACTTTATAATGCTGCATCATCAAGTCAAAATTACATGTTTTGGAATTAACGTTTTTTAATAGTGCACCCACGATATGTTAATGTATTTTTTTCGCACTTATATGATAAAAAGAACTAATGGCTTTGAGATATTCTGTGAATAAAGTATTTAAAACCTCAATACCAAAAAAAAACAATTATCAAAGTTACTTCGGTATTAATTTTCGTTTATAAATAAGGTTTGTTGAAGTTATATTTTTACATAATGCGCGATGCATTGGGACCTCTTCCGTACAAGGTAAAGTACTTATGTGTTGTCGAAATATGTAAACAAAATGAGTGATTTATTTCCTTCACCTTACTAGTTACAGACGCTAAAGCTTAGGTTAGGTTAGTTGTTGTAAGGTTAAATTAGGTTACTTGTTTGTTGGAGATATAAAATAGTAAGAAATGCATTGTTTCATCCTCCGTAGTAGGTAAATACTCAAAGAGTTAAGGTTGGTTAGTTTTTGTTAAGTTAGATTAGGTCACATGTATGTTGGTAATATATTTTAACATATTGAACAATGCATTTTTTCCTCCACCGCACTTTGTATTAACGGAAGAAAATTCAGTTAATATCGCTCAAATACTTATTCAAAATTCTGTATTAACTCCAATTAGAAGTTATTTTTTTTTACATTATTTGTTTTAACCAAGCCTATGACGGTCGTACGCCCTGTAAAGCCCCAGACATACATATTCTTCTTCGTCTATTAAGGTTTAAAAGAACCATAGTTTTTTATTGTTCTTCTTATAGTGCCTCTCCACGTTAAAGTTTTTTAATGAAGTTTCATTCGCTAAATACTATTTTTGAAAATAGTGATATTTACCATGTAAAACTTTAACTAAAAATGGACAGATTACTGCAAAGTGACCTCTTAATCAATTTTATTATTTATTTTTTATTGTTGTTTCGAAACATTGGCTTAGTGCCACAGTGGAACCATTTCTTAAGTTTTTAACCAAGAATATACGTCTTTTTTCTGTGTCGCATTTACCTTCCATATTACTATGTAATATATTGCATTTAACTTTCTTTCCTCATAAAACTAATAAATAAATATAATGTCATAACAATAATACTATACGCTGTAACTACACTGTTGTTTGAAGAGAAATCAACAGTTTAACTACAGTACTGAGTTCCCATGATTGTACGATCTGAGCCCATAAATAAGAAGCAAAACTACGGATCTCATCATTTGAACTCATGTTCTTTACAAGTAACGAGGTCTTTATGTTTCATAAGTAAACCTCGTGGCATGAAAAACATGATAATGGTGGATTGTCTCGATGAACATTTTGCAGGGTGAAATTTGGCAAGTATCTTCATCCTGACTTCATCGTAATGTATCGTCTTTGTAGACTATTGGAATCAGCCCTCTTCGTCATCAGGTTGTAGGTCTTTCTATAATATATAACGTTACCTTAACCATGCCTTCGAATCATGTTATCTTTCTATAGCATCCATGAATTTTTTGGTCTTCTTCTAGATATCTTTCGAGGGTGATTGCCTAGTTTACAATATATTCTGGTTCTCTACGTCCTATTTGCCCATACTTTCTCAATTATATTTCCTCTACATTACTTTTATTATCAGTTACACTTTGGCATCCACGAATGCGTGAACTCTTTATTTTGTCTCTAAGAAATACTCCAGCTGAACATCTAAGCATTCGCATTTCAGCAATTTCTAGGTGTAATACGTCGTTCAGCATTCGGAGCCCACAATAAGGTGTGGACGAAAAGGAAAGACATGGTCATATAAATAAATGATATATTATAATGTCAACAGTCTATTTAATTGGATATTTATAACTACATACTCGTAGATGTATGCAAGTATAAGAATTAAGGACTAACGTGAAGTGTCTTATTATATGGTTGCTCAATAGTTTAAAATGTTAATGCATATTAAAAGAGAGAGATCCTTTATAAGTCATGTCCCCTTTTACATATCTTCTTCTTCTTCTTCTTACCCTTATCCGCACCCAATGGTACATAGGGCACTGCATCATATAAACGCAGTGTTATCTTGATCGTTAACACATAAAGATACGGTGATCAGCCCTCCGCTTCAGGTATCAGTTCAGGGTAATATTGAATAAATATTAGAGTGAAAAAATCACTTAAATTTATTTGACCCCTTTCCTGGGAATCGAACCCGGGACTTCCAGAACGGTAGCCGAGCGTGCTGACCATTACACTATGGAGGCGAACAATCTCTATATCACCTTCATCATTAAAAACGCTCTTTTCGAAATTTATTTATTTTTCATCACACACATATTTACAATTTGCAACTACATGTACACCATACGTCCATTGGGTTTTCTCTAGTGATGGCATTATTTCACAATATTATAATTTAACAATTCTTTAATAAGTCCGTGGGTATGACATGGCTAAGTGATAGCTATCTTTCTAATCTACCCACCGCCATTATTCAAAATAGAATCGCCCTTTTATACAAAGTAGGTATCGTTATTTAATGACTTTATGGAAAATATGCAGAAGAAAGTTTAAAACGTGATTTTCAGTTATGCCTTCTATAATTCCCCATAATGTTTCTATTTTTTTTAATGTGTTTACCTATATTTTATTGTTTGTATTTAATCTTATATTTATATTCAATCGTGAAATATTGTAAAGTTTTCAAAAATAATTTAAATGGGTTTGTCACGTTATAATTATCAGCAGTTAATTACAATATTTATTACGGTAAGATAAAAAACATATTTACGATTCAAAGAAATTAATCACTGTTAATTAATATTTCCATTTCTCTACAGGTAGAAAAAAAGTAAACCTGCTCATTCATTTCAAAATTAGTAATTATAGGATATGGTCAAATCTAAATAAAAAATTGATATACGGATTACGTATTTTTTTCGATTGACTCTTAATGTGAAATGCATTTTTATTTAAATAAATTAATATCAGCATACAACCTTACTTTTTAAATTTTTATTTTAAAACATTAACATCCATTTTAAAAATAATATTACTTTACATGTATATAGCACTATTTAAAACAGTTAAGTATTTTTTGTTTTTTTTTTTTTTGTTTTGTATAATTAAATAAAAATATATCTAAAGTTGGTATATTTTTTATTTCATTATTTTTAAACATCAAAAGCTTAAAGAGTATTCCTTATCATATATCTTTAAATAAAAACATTTAGTAAAATCTACTAATAACAAATAATATTGAAAATGATAGAATTTTCACAATCTTAAAAAATATTTTATGCTATGTACGCATTAATTTGAATATTTTTGTCATGTACAAGAACATTTAAATAAATATTTAAAAAAAAAAAAAACAAAAAACAATACGACATAGTATTATTTTAATGGCTAGTGTATTCGAGTTTGAATTAATTTAATATACAGAACTATTTTTCGTTTCTATAATCATTTCAATTAAATTAGTCTCAATTCTTAGAATACGTATAAACGTGGATTATTTATAAGATATAAATGAAATATCAAAATGAATAAAAATACTTTATTTATTGTTTCGGCATTAACTTTGTGGTAAGACATGTTACAATGATTAAAGAAAACACTTCGTTTTTTACCACTTGAGTTTTATTATAGACTACATGTTTCAGAAGTTAAACATCCATCATTCAGGTCTGTATAATAACTACATTATTATAATACAGACCTGAATGATGGAAGTTTAACTTCTGAAACATGTAGTCTATAATAAAACTCAAGTGGTAAAAAACGAAGTGTTTTCTTTAATCATTGAATAAAAATACAATTTAGAAAACCTTAGCAATAAAAACACAAGTGTGTAAAAAAAATCGTCAATTTTTTTATTCCTTGCGCTGTATATGCACTAAATGTGATTTACTTTTTAAACAATGCACTATATAAGATATTTTTTTGAATTTTATATATTATTTTGACAGATTTATAGAAAAATGTGTAAAAAATAAGGTCCCTTGTTGCGAAAAATAATCTATGCTTTATTTTATGCAATTAAAGGTTTTAGAACAATATGTTATTATTTATGAGGTGGATGTTGCTGATAATAGAAGCAAAGGAAAACTTGTCGTGATCAACTTTTTCAAATACTTGAAAGTGATCATGTCAGGAGTTGGAATAATCGGGGGGTATGTATGACAAAATGCATGCATGTGTAAAAAGCGAAGGTTGTTTGCAGTGACAAATTGGTGTAGCGTTATGAATTCTCTGCCTACTTTTTTGGGAAAGCGGTATGATGGTTGATTAGTTATTTAATTATTTAGAAGGAAAAAACAGTATTTTTATTATATGTGTTTCTTTCTGTCCCAAGATCTTCTTACTGGCTTATTTTTTTAAGTAAGAATGAGGGTGTGACGAATGAATACCTCAAATGATAATCATCTAAAGAAATTTGGGTATTTTTACACAAATGGTCAAAATTTTGCGTTGATAATTGTTGTAAGATACATAGTAAGTTTGTGACCTGTTTATCCAAAATAGATTCTAGCACGCCCGTCCTACAAGCTTTATTACCAATACCAAATCCAACTCACGAATCCACACACATGGTGGAGAGTGGAGATAGCTTACTATGAAAGTCACGACACTCATACGTGGAAGGCCACCAAAAAAACAACAACAAAAAAACTTTTTTTTTTAATAAATCAAGGAACCTTTTTTCACATTGTATAAGCATGGAAATGTAACCCATAATTCCCAAGTCATTACTTGTACTCACTATTTTTGTCATCTAATAAGTAGTACCTCCGATTTATTATCCATTTTCTTTCTCCAAACAAGAGTAACCATTCTTAACCATTAGTTTCTTCACTTTTGTCATCTGTACCCCTTTGAATATACTTTATGCTGATCTATATTCAGGGAACAAGAGTAGACGAGCAGTACCGTCATATATTTTATGTTATCTCCGTCTATGTGATGCGCTTCCTAAAGCACTATAGAGTATAGGTAAAAAAAATCACTCTGAAAATGCTATCCAAATAAGTGAAAGCACTTATAGAACAAAGAAACTGATGATAAAAATCTTGTGAAATAATGAACCCATTCTAAAAGGTAATAATACTGCGTTATATTGACAATTGTACCCAATTACTCATACATTGTTAATATGTTGCAAATTTGTTTCATCCTCAAAAAAAATTTTTTTTATTATTTTTTCACCATTAACTTAACAACAATCAACTTAGTTGGTATTGGCATGTATTCGGTTTTAGATTCACACTACCAATTTTAAGAGATTATTCCTTACATCCACCAGAAATCCAAAATTTGTGATTGCCTTAACCAACTCAACTTTTATTTTTTAACCCACATTTTTAACTAAAAAGAAATGTTTGAAAGATAAATCTTTTTCGTTTGAACGTGAAGAGCAAAGTAAGGGTTAAATATTGAAGGAATAGGGGAGTTGAGTATGTTCTAGAACAGCAAAATGTGTCAGGCAATAAAGGAGAACATCACCACAAGCGGAGAATGTATGTAGATTGCATACGGAAGAAAGATGTTACGGCTGCCTTCCGTTGTTCTTATAAATAAAGATAAAACTACAATACATAATAAAAAATTGTAAATAAGATCATATTTATTTATTTAATCAAATAAATCTTTTTTTCTTGTTGAAATAATGTACCTTTACTGAGTTTTCCCGTGTAGAGGGTACATTTTACACGATTTATTTAAAAATGCATGCAATCAATTATCACATGTCAAAATGATGCGATCTATTTCATCTGTTTACTTCCGTTCTGAACTTTTGAATTCAAGTATAAATTTATGAATGTATATCAAAGCTATTTAAAAAAAAATATATGTAGCTATAATGTTTTGCTTAATGTAAACTACTAAAATTCAATAAGCAGGCAAAAATAGTATTCTTCTTTAAATTTCATATGCTCACCCTTTAATCGTGGACGTTTTCACGAATAAGTACATTTACATGCTGTCGTCATGGGAATTTTAATTTCTGTGTTTGTTGTGCACGATTGATTATATTAGGTATTTAGTGGTTAGAATCCAACCTACATTTCAGCGAAAATATTTTTCTAAGCCTTCAACAGTGCCTGGCGTTTATTTTAATCACCTGCGTGGCATTTGAAAAAATACCTGACCGTTTATGTACTCCTGTTCTCTCGTGATTTTTCTAATCTCTTATTCAGCATCATTAGATAGCCCCCAATATCAGAAGATAATTTTTTTATAATACATCTTGATACTACTTTCAGTCTCTCAAATGAACTGATACATTAGTTCTTCTTTTTTCCTCTTAACTCTTCAACTATGCATTTTATAACAATTCTCTCTTGACTCTAATTCAAATACTTTTTTTTATTTTCTCTCGACCAATAGATTTTGGTTGAGTAGGTACTCTTTGATGCGAAAGATTTCAGTTAAATTTTCATAAATCTGTTCAAATATCAATATTAAGATAGTACTTACTAACTTAACATCACGTCGTTTCTCTGAAAGGGTAGGCAGAGCGAATAAAATGCCACACCAATCTGTCTTTGTACACATTCATACATCTTCTCATACACGTCGATGATTCAGACTCCTAACCTGACCACTTTCAAGTATTTGAAATATTTGAGAATACCAAGTTTTCCTCGGTCTTCCTGTGCCTCTATTACCAACCGCATTTGTCTCATAAGCTTGTTTAACTAGCCCTTTCCTTAATCATTCGATCCAAAACATCCCAAAACACCTTTCTTAAGTTTATCGATAATGCCTATCTCAGCCTTGCATTCATTCCTTATATCACCATTCAAACATCTATCATGAAACTTTTTCTAAAAATTCGTCTGAGAAAACGTATTTTGACTGCATGTCGTCTGCTTTTCCCCATTTTTGCTAACTCCATGATTCAATTCCATGTATGAGGATTGGAACCAGGACTCCATTGTGTACTGCCAAAAATATCAATACGAATTCATTAATTAATCATAAAAATAATAACAATAATAATTAATTTGGAAAATTTATATAGCGCCATTTTCTTAAAATACTACCTCAAGGTTCATAGATGGTAGTCCTGAAGTTATTTTTAACTAAAACCTTACTTTTGGTTTGACTTTACGTTAGAAAACAAAACTAGTATTAAGATTTATTAGTTCCGTTATATTTTCACAAATTTCTCTTAAATTATGATTTTTAAGTTAAAAAATAACTTAATTCCTTTCAAGAAATTTTCTCAAGGCACAGTTTTGCTAAAGTAATTGTATTGTTTCTGATACGCTTCGCACTCACTACTCAAACTGGTGCGACTATGGATTAGCTAGTCTGGTCACGTTTTTCAATCAAATTTTAATAATTTATAAAATTGACTATTTAAAAACAAAACTTATTAAAATTATTTGGCATAACAGATAATTTAACTTAAGGTTTACAAGTAATGGTAATTATTTAATTTATTTTATCTTGTATTAAAAAAAAATACTTCAGTCTCAGTCGAAAATTTTAAATATTGTTGTTCTAATAATGGGTTGCGTCTCCACCTCCGTATCGTAATGGCCAGCACGCTTAGCTACCGTGCAAGAGGTCCCAAGTTCAAAGTATAGTGTAAATAAATATAAGAGATTTTTCACTCTTTTATTACTCAATATTACCCTGGACTGGAGTCTGAAGTAGAGGGCTGATCATCTTTCATCCATGTGTTAACGATCAAGATAACCCAGCGCATATATGATGCAGTGCCCTATGCACCATTGGGTGCGGATAAGGGTTTTGATAAGATAAATATAATAAATTATTCAAAAAAAATATCAATATCAGTGTCAGTTTAAACTTCAAAATTTGTTTGCTCTAATGATTGCATATTTTTTTTTAAATAAAAAAAACCTTCATTAAAATTATCATTTGATGATATCTTCATCAGAAAATTTCTTAAATCATTCCTGATTTTTTTTAAAAAATCTGGATATTGCACATTCAAACGTAAAATTTAAAAGGATGTAAGTAAGTATTAGTTCAAGTCAAATAAAATTTAAAAATGATATTTTCTCTGTCTCCTAGTATGAAAAATTATTCGCGATGTATCTAACATATCTACATTTCATAAAGTCTCTTCTAGTAAAAAAAAATAACTTAATTCATTCATAGAAAGTGCCGAAGAATTAGCATGCAATATATTTTTTTTAATTTAAGCCTGATATTAATTTTTTTTCAATCATGGGTAGAATGCTGATTTCAACATATAGCAATTGTATAAAGTGATAACATAAACCACCCCAAAATAGGTCGTAAGCCTTGTAAATTCTTGTTGACATTTGTTGAGGTATCAATAAAAATAACTCTTTATAATAATAATTTGGACAAACATTTGTTAATAAAAGTTTGAACACACACAAATTTTTGTATAAAGCATGTAATTTTACTTGGTCGTCCTATTGAAAATGCTTTTATGGAAGTATCAAATATTCGTATAAAATTACATGACCTTTCCTCAGTCATCTTTTGTAAAGCCAATATTCTTGTCGTTATTAATTGGGTATTATTATTTATGATAGAGATGGATACACGATTAATTTATGGATGCAAACTTACACTCATTATAGGAGAGGAACGGTCAGTAGGCGTTGGATGAAAAAATACCGGTACAGTATTGTCCATTAGTTTCTACGTATAGATATATGTATTCCCTCAGGGTCAGTATATAGTCGTACATACACACGGATGTAACAAGGTATTGGTTTCCTTTAGAAAGTGGTGAAGGTTAATAGTTCATCCTAGGCGTCAATCAGGTTGTTTTGTTGGCATTGGAGAAGAGAGAATGCAACATTTAATATTATTTAAGTACCTACGTAACTTGTGGTCAAAGCAATTTTTAAATAAACAGTTTGTTTTAAAATAACATTTAAGATTTGAACCTTTAAACTAGCTTAAACAAAACTAGTGTAACATTAATATTATACAAAAAGTAGTATCCGATATTCTGAATGTATTTTTAAATACACTTGCAGAACAAATATCCTTTATTTATGTATATTTATTTATTTATATTTAGTAGTTGGAAATTTTGTATGATGAATAATATTTTTGACATCTCAACATAGATGAAGAAGAATATGGAAGTCTGTATATTTACAACACTAGTGACCTGTCAGCATGCTCGGCTACCTTTCTGGAGGTCCCAGGTTTGATTCCTAGGAAGAGTCAAATATGGTAAATATGATTTTTCCACTCTTATATTTATTCAATATTACCCTGGACTGGATCTGTGTTGACGATCCAGAAAACACTGATGTTTATATTATGCAGTGTCCTATGCACCATTGGGGTGTGGAAAAGGGTTTGAAGAAGTGACCTGTCATAGGCTAACAACCACACTACTCAAGATTTCGGAATTTCCATACATGTCATATCATTAATCTCATGACACTGTATATGTGAGTTCACTGGAGCCATCTATAGTTGAATGTCATGAGTCGGTTAATAAACTCATTAATTTACGTAATTATTATATTGGTTTCATCAAATGTAATTTTGAAGTAATATAATAAAAATTTCTTCCGAAGTTGCGTTTAGTATAAACGAATATTTTTATTCGATTTAAAAATATTTATGTACCGTTTGAACGAACAGATCAATCTAAAGAAAATATGACAGTCAAATACTTAACATATAAAGGTTGTTCATTTATTCCGCATTTCTAATTTTTTGTTGACATTGAGGGTGATGTCATCATTTTAATTTTCAATTCATAAATTCAACCTTTTGACATAATTTATTATTAGATTAAAACCAATATTTTTAGCTTTTCCACTTTTTTATTTGACCAGCGACCGGGTTTCGTCGTTACCGACATCATCAGACATCAGACTTTTGACATAAATATTCCATTTCATAAACAAACATAATACATTTGAAAAAAATTACGAATACATTGACATTTTTTTGAGAACCTACATTTTAGCAATTGAATAGAATTCCTGAATTATCAAATATGCGAATACAGACAAAAGTCATTTTGTTAAATAAAAAAAAAAAAAAACAATTTGAGGTAAAACATAATTACCCATATTTGAAGCTCTAACTTTGTGATTTTCCATTTTCTAATTAAAATGGAACTTTGTTTTAAAATTACTATAATTATTTTAACTAACTAACTAACTAACTAACCATCATGCCGCTTCTCCGCAGAGGTAGGCAGAGAGAATCGAACGCCACATCACTCTGTCTTTGCAAACATTCTTTGCCTCTTCTACATTCATGCTTCTCCTCATACATGCCCGACGATTATTACGACTCCTGACCCGGCCGATTTCAAGTATTTGACATACCTGATTGTGCCATGTAATACGTATATAATAAAATAATTATTTTATTATATACTTATTAATCAGTCTTGATAAAGAAACGGTTACCTTCAAAACCGGTTGACATTATAATTAAGTTATAATAAAATATTTATGGTGATTTTAAAACAAAGTTACATTTTAAAATACAAAATTTATAACTTTACATGTTAGATTACTCAGAGTGAGTTGCTCAGAGTAAGGTACGAATAATCATTTAAAACATTTTTCAATTAATTTCAACTTTTGTATTTTTAGAGGAAGTATATATTGCTTTGTATATACATTAATCTCGCTTAAGTGATCTCTTTTTACACTTGCATAACATTCACCGTTTTGCTCATAATTGAACATACAGATTGCAAAAAAAATAATGTTTTATATATGCACTGTTGTAAAAATCAATCAATTTGAGAAATATTACTTTTTAAGGTATTTTGTACACTTTAAAACTAACTGGCTAACTAACCATCACGCCGCTTCCTCGCAGGGGTGGTCAGAGAGAATAGAACGCCACGCCACTCTGTCTTTGCAAACATTCTTCGCCTCTACCACGTTCATGCACCTCCTCATACATACCCGCATTATTTCAACTCCTGACCTGACCACTTTCAAGTATTTGACAAACCTGGTCGTGCCAAGTTTTTCTCGGTCTTCCTCTGCTCCTTTTTTCAACTACATTTGCCTCATAAATTTGTTTCATCGTTCTTTCCTCACTCATTCGTTCTCACACATGTCCAAACTATCTCAACTCACTTTTCTTAATTTTATCGATAATGCTTATCTCAGCTTTGCATCCCTTCCTTATTTCTCTATTCGAACATCTTTTATCCATCGTTTTGTTGCACATTATTCTGAGAGATCGTTATTCGACTGCATTCAGTCTGTTTTCATCCTTCTTTTGCCAACTCCATGCTTCACTTCCATGCACTAGGGGTTGGAACCATTACTCCGATGTGTACTGCCAATTAAACTTTCGGGTAAGCAAAAGTCGCATATTTTTAATTTAATATTTACTCGCTACAGGGCAGAAAGGGTTGAATTTGCATTTTTAAGGAAAGGTATTTTTTAATGTTTTTTTTTATTAAATATTATATCGCTCGCTCCTTTCATCAACGTCATTTATCAAAAACCATAAATTTTCAGTTGTGCATGTTTTCAGAATGCCCATAAAATGTACTATATCCCAGTAGAAGCGGCATATTTTTAACTTACCAGCAACAAGGCAGAAAGTGTTGTTATTGAATTTTGAAGAAAATGTATTTTTTAATGTTTTTTTTTATGTAAACTAAATATTTTTCAAATGGAGAAAAAACCCTCAGATTGAACCTAAAAAGATCTGTTGCACAGTAAAAAGTTCAATAAGCGGTTTAATATTTATTTTTAATAAATTTTATAATACGATCTCCAGAACAATCCAGTTTTTTTTATATATGACGTTGTTGAAAGGAGTGAGTGATATATCAATACATATCACTCACTCAGTGCCAGATTCTAAGCCCTAGAATGCTTAGTTCCACTTTTTCCTAAAAAAAATGCTCCGGCAAGTTATAAATCGTTTATACATCGATACTATTTAGCTGGAAAATGTTCTGTTCATTATTATGTAATCAGTAAATAAATCAAATTATTTAATAAAATAATATTCCTTAACAAACAAGCTAGAGTTGACAAACTGTATGAAAGTAAATTAGATCAGTATTGTCTCAGTAATTTCACACGCAAGGCATATTGACCCATTCAAAAATATGCTTGCACTAGAATACTAGATCAAGCAAATCAGCATAATCTTACAAAAGTTACCAAGGGCAGTAGGAAATCGGTTGTTTACAATTTAAATTATTTAAAAAGCTCTTATTGAATTTCATGATCATTCATTGTTTTCTTAAATGAAAACTAGTTTTCCGATTCCATAGATTTTTGGATAGATGGGATTGTCAAAAATTTCGATAAAAAACAAGTTGAAGGATACTTGTAAAATTTAATATTGAAAGATTTTGGTTTATTGTCGTACTTAGTAGGTACTTTTTTTCTTAAAATCTATGAAACAACAATGCATTCGAAACAATTAAGAATGATCATTATTTTTTTCAGCTGTACGTAAGTTCACTGTCCGCTATAACCGATATCTAGTATTGCAATAAGGTTAAACAGATGGCGCTGCCATAAAGTTTTTAAGAGTGTTTAAAAAAAACATATTTTGATATTTTCACATATAAAAACACACGCGTATTCAAAATCAACGTTGTGTCAAAATTTCAAAGCCATCGGTGAATCACTTTACAAAATTTACGATTTTGACATTATTCATTCATTCATCATACATTATTTATTGACATTTTAACATAGATGAAGAAGAATATGGTAGTCTGGGCATTTACGGGGACCTTACACAAATAACATTTAACACTTCTACCCATGATATAAAAAAATACTCCTAATTAGAGATAATCCAGATTTGTGAACAAGTATTTGGACACACTCAAAATGTTGTAAATTATTTTTACTGATATACCTTGTTTAAACATGCATAAATATATCCTTTATTTTTTTACAAATGTAATTTTCAAATAAATAAAAACATTTCATTAAAATTATAATAACTTGCTTAACTGTACTATAAATGTCACTTTATAAATACTAGAAAAAGTATCCCATACGGTACAAAATAAATGATTAATTTATTAATAACCCGGTCAAATCTAGCAACACGGTAAAACGAAATACTTAGTAAATGTTACTAGTTCAAATGCAAGCGCAAGTCATCACCTATCGTAAAAACCAAAGTGTGAATGAACCAAAGGAGGTTACTTGCTATAAGTAGATCTTTTTAATTTAAATAATTAGATTTCGCAATATGTTTGATCATATAGAAAATAAATCATTAATTATGACTTAACAGATATAATTTCAATATTTATTATGTGTAAAAAAATATGACTTATTTTGTCCGTCTCCGTAGTGTAATGGTCAGCACGCTCGGCTACCATTTTTGAGGTCCCGGGTTCGATTCCCAGGGGGGGTCAAATACATACAAGTGATTTTTTCACTGTAATATTTATTCAATATTACCCTGGACTGGTACCTGAAGTGGAAGGCTGATCACCTTTCCTTCATGTGTAAACGACCAAGATAACACTGCGTTTATATGAAGCAGTTCCCTATGCACCATTGGGGTGCGGATGAGGGATTAGCCTCCTGCGATGTCGATTCCCAGCTGTCGATCCATCCCTTTAGTGGACTGCCCGGGAGTCATCTACCTTGGGGTTGGCCGTACAGTGCAATGTGGGGAGTCTAGATGGTTCCATTCTGTAATTTTCAATGTTATATTTTACCAAGAGTACTAAGAGTAACATGATATTTTATATATAATAATACAATTTGTCAAAGCCCCAACTAACTTTGAGATTTTAAGACATTATCATCAACCGGCGGTAATACAAACGCATTAATAAACTGAGAAGTGAACTTCTAAAAATAGAAAACACTTATTTTAATTCAACTTGAGTTTTACTTTATTTTATTATAACGACTAGTTTCAGTCTAAATATGCTTAGACCTAAAGATAGAAGCATAGCTTCTGAAACTAGTTGTAATAAAATAAAATATGGCTCGTGTGGTAAAAAACGAGTGTTTTTCTTTCAAAATTTCATCATGTCTTACCACAAAGTGAATGACGATACAATAAATGAAAAATGGACTTATGACAAGTGTTTTGTCTTCATATTTAAATGTTTCAAAGTCTACTTTACCCATTTGATCAAATTATTCAGTGGGAATCATACTTCCTGTACTCATCACAATAGACTCTCGCACTAATTACACACAATAACGCAAACCTACCTCTGTGAACCCATGATAATAGTCGGGGTCAACTGTCATCTCTCACAGAAAATAATCATTCATTCCCATCTGACAGTGGGTCACACGCGACGGTCACAGCGCGTAGTGGCAGAACTCTCGACTGCGGAATTAGGCCGTGGGTTCGATTCTCGGCTCCGACGTACTACGTCACGTTTCACCTTAGGGAATGGGCGGAAACTGTGCAGAGATAAATGATAGTAAACGCAGTTTTTTGTCAACATAATTCACAGATTATAAAATTATTGCGAGGATTTTTTGTACACGAGGTATTTTTTTAAACCAAACGGGAATATTTGTTTTTGTTTGGAACAGTAAATAACTGCTAAAAGAAAAATTAAACGTTTAAACAAAATGATTGAATATGTTTTTTTTTTTATAAACCTAAGATCATTTACTGCTATTTCTAAGTGGAAAACACACTGCCTTTAGTTATTTATATTTATTCATCTTGTGACCATGTTTTACCGTTACCGATTTTTTTCTCTGAATTTTACACAAAATAAGTCAGGAAAAAAATAATTTTGTAGATTTTTTATTATTTTTAACTAAACTGATATAAAGGTAAATAAAAACACCAATTTACATCAATTATAACTAACATTTGCAGCAAATTATGACCATGTCTTAAAATACAAAAATAAAAATGAAGACTTTTTATTGGATCTTGTAGGTACTGTAAAATTTAACGATTAAACTTCAATTTTACGTTTTAAGAAAGAAAAAAAATAACGTTGTAACGTTTGTTATATTAAAAGTTAAAAAAGTTTGAATATTTATTAGTAAATGTGATTGTAATATTAAGTTACTTATGTGAAAAAAGAACTTGAACAATTTTAAAACAATTCTTTTAAATACCCATTTAATAAAATATCAATAACCAAAAAAATATTAACAATAACGCACATTTAAATGTATTTAAAACAATTTAAAACACATTTATTTTACAGAATTGTTAAAAGCACACAATGTTGAAAAAAATCAAATATTTTTGTTGAGTTTTCATGATATGCGGTTTTATTCATAAATCGCTTTCTCGACAAAACAATTTCCTAATTATTATCGACTTTGACAATGCACCGACTTGAATGTCAGCTACGAGAGAGATTATAATTATATGGAATGTGGTACAGGATTGTTAGGGCTTAATGATACAGAATTATTATAACCATGAGCAACTAAAGGTGATAGTACTTAGTATAGATCTACCTTTGATATCCGTTATGTTACACGCAGGTTCACAATTATTCCTGGATTCTTCTTTTTCTTCTTCATCTTTATATAAATAATGGCTACGTCCTGTTATTATCCGGTCCGCTCCTGGGAGGTGGAAGACCAGCTATCTATCCATCGTTTAGGTGGTCTTCCCGAAGGTCTGCTACCTCTTATGCTGCTATCTGTTAATATTCTGACCACTCAATCTGAACTTGCTCTTGATTATAAAAACAAATTAACTGAATTCCTGGATAATCAAAATATAAATATAATAAAACCCTTACCTGCACCCCAATGGTGCATAGGGCACTGCTTCATATAAACGCAGTGTTATCTTGATCGTTTACATATGAAGGAAAGGTGATCAGCCCTCCGCTTCAGGTACCAGTCCAGGGTATTATTAAATAAATATTAGAGTGAAAAAATCACTTATATTTATTTGACCCCCCCTGGGAATCGAACCCGGGACCTCCAGAACGGTAGCCAAGCGTGCTGACCATTACACTACGGAGGCGGACATTTTTTTTTTTTTATCAAAATAAATTAACTTAATTATACTCTTATTCTTTTTCTTGTTCTTCTACTGCTGGGTGTTGTTAGGCCTTGTGTCCGGGTGTTGTTAGGCCTTGTGTCCGGTTTTTAATAGGGATTAGCCTCCTTCATCCAGACTCCCATACATTGCACTGTATCGTCATCCCCATGGTATACGACTACCGGGCAGACCACCAAAATTATTGATCGACAGCTGATAATTAACATCGATGATATAAAGAAGCTTATAAACAGAAAAAAAATACATTTGGCATTCTAGTGAGCACATCAGTGTCTAATAACCTCAGCGACACATTTGTGACAATTTAATTCCAAGAGGAAGAAGAAGAATAAGAGGGTTTGGATTCATATTATATATTTAATACCTATTTTCTTTATTGTTTCTACATTAACTTTGTGGTAAAACGTGTTAAATAATACATTTACAAGTTTAAAGATTTCATTCATACCTGGAAAGATGGAAGCTTAGCTTCCGAAACAAGTTGTCATAAATAAACTCAAGTGGTAAGAAAACAAGTGTTTTATTTAATACCTAAAGGTTAATTATTTTTATTGCTTAATAAATTAAGGTCCATGTCATAAATTGTTCATTATTTTGTGAAAATATCCATAGTATATAATATATTGTTTATGTAAAAATGTACATCGAAAACCAATAGTCAATTGGAAATTATAAGAAATAAAGATCAGATTTCTAAAGAAATCGATCCCGAATTTTATTGCCAACCGCATTTAGAACTTTCGTTTAATTTCGATCAGTAACTTTAAAATATCGTAACAAATTTTAAATAATTGTATCCAAGAAAGAATTACGAATATAACCACATTATTGAAGTAAATAGAATCCGTATTTATAATGACGTTTTTACACGATTCGGCTAATGGAAAATGATTGCTTACTTATGAATAAAAACTTAAAACTTAATGAAATGTTTTAATTTATGACTAGAAACATATAATCAATCTTTTTTTAGAGAGATATTGAAACAGTCACGATTTCGTGCGGTAAATTTAATAGTTATAATTATAATTTTTCTTTTCCTATCATTTTAATACAGCAACAAGTTCATGGTCGATCCAAAATATGCAAATTAAGTGCCCATGTCGATTGGACTATTAGTAATATTTATTTATTTATGTTAAAAAGAAAGGAAATATGTATGTACATGTATTCGACCCAAAAACAGATTAGTGATATTAGTAAGCAAGGATGCAGTCATCTCAGGATGCCTGAAAAATTATATGAGAAAAACCCTGAAATGAAGATTGGTAGCGAAATCAAAATATACAAAACTTGTGTACGATCATGGCGTATGAGATCGAAAGTACACAAAACGCGCTAAGACTGTCAGAAATTAAGACTCTAAGAAGCATATCTGGCAAGAGTCGACGAGACAGAATAAGGAACAACAGGATAAGGGAAATATGCGAGATCGTAGATGTCGTTAGGTGGGAAAGGCAACGAAGGAGACAATGGTACGCACATGTGAGGAAAATGGAACCATCCACATTGCACTGTACGGCCAACTCCAAGGTAGATGATTACCAGCTAGACCACCAAAGAGATGGATCGACAGATAGAGATTATCATCGTAGGAGGCTAATCCCTTTTTAAAACAAGGCCTTTAACCAGAAGAAGAAGAAGTATTAAAAAATACAATCAATGGAATTCTTTCTCTAGGCAACTTCTCATACATCCCAATCCACTCATCATTCTCCCAACAATATATCAAATCTTTAGATTTCTCAAAATAAACACCAGCGTTGTCAAGGTGCTCGACGATTAAAAAAGTACTTCAATAAATTCCTAAGCACTTACAAATTTTCTTAAGTACCTCGGTATTTATTTATATCGCCACATAATACTTCCCAAATCTTTTGTCCCACTTCTATGTATCACTTTCTCACACGAGTACTAGTAATAATATTGTACATCATCACTTTTGTGTTATTTCTGAACTCGCAATTAAGAGGAGGATGGTTCTGGCGTTTACACATAGTAATGCTACGCCATTGTTTAAAGGCCGATTCACACAGGTACTAACATGACTCCAATTTAGGGTGTACTGAAAAAATTGGGTCAATTTTCTTATTTGAACCAATTACAGAAAGGTATCTGCATAATAAAAAAAACGCCACATTAAAAAATAAATAAAGAATAATGTAACCTAATATTTTATTGATGTTTTTGTACGCTTGAAAAAGTTTTTGAGGTGCCCGCCATTTTTTTATGGCAAAGCACCCAAAATTGAGTGATACATGGGTGATTGATTGCCATTTTGTGGTTTTAAATAATTTTTACGATAAAAATTCACATTTACGACTAAACTTGTATTTTTGTCTCTTTTTTCAACTAAGATTTGGTAAAGATGATATTTTACTTTGACATTATTCACGACCGAATGTTTTAAATGCAAATACCACTTGCATTTGAAATTTAATCAATGCATCGCATTATTAAATTTATAATGTAATAAAAAAAACTGAATACATTATAAATCTTTGTATATAATAGGCATCGAGCATTTTCTTAGGCAACAAAGTTAGGGGTCAAAGTCTTACAATGAAAAAATACAAACTAAAATATAAGTCAAAATATATACTTAAATAAAAATAATAAAGTGTAAATAATACATATTTAAAAAATGACTTACTTTCATCAAAAAGATTCACTGATAAAAAGGAAGGAATTATATTAATAGCTGTGCTTTTTTCAACCTTCGTAAACCTAAACAAGTCAACAATTTTAAAGGAATTAAGCTTAATAATAGGTTTGAGTTCAAGTACGTTTTGGATTATTATTATTCAATAATTAGCAACAAAGGGAAATTGTATTAGATTATATTATTGAGTACTTTTTATCCTCATGGTCCAATTAATGTTTAAAATTTACGTTAAGTACATTTCGCCACATAAATGTTCTTAATACCAACTGATTACTTAAAGTAAGTACTTCGTTAATTTCGGAGATATTAAAAATAAAGCTAAATTGGTCGATTAAAAGTATAAAAGAACAATAAAATTATCTACGGCTAGTAAGTATGGAAGGTATTGTAATAAAATTTTATTGCTGCAGTTATTTTTTTATTGTGCGTATTCGACGAAAGTGAAGTTAATTTTTGATATATAAATGTACTGTTCATCCGAAATAATCGTTTTTATTACAGAAAAAGTAAATTATAACTGCTTTTTACCTAGAACGTATTTCGACCGTTTCTTATATGTTAAAAAACGGTTTTTATGTGGTTTTATATGGCTGATTAAATTACTTAATATCAAATTTCTTTTCATCTAATGCTAAAGCTTTGTTTCACTTTGTAATCATATTTAAATACTATTTTTTCAGTACCCATATGTTTATTTTTTATACATAATTTTATATTAATTTACTATTCCCGAAAACGCATTGCTGTCGCCCAGTCTTAATGATGAAAAACAAAGTATATGGAATCGCTATCGAGGGAGTATTTTATAAAAAAATCATATTTAAACTATCCGAAATTATAATTTTTTAATATTGAAAGTATTTTAATTGTTTAAATTAAATGTTGATTTGTAGTGTGTCTACTTAGTTGAATATTTCTTGTTTTTAAACACGAATAAAAATGTACAAATTCATGACAATTTTATCACCTTATTGGGTATTATCAAGCTTTTGTGAGTAGGATACCCAAAAATTCTTATAATATTGCAGTATTCTCGGATATGGTAGACGCGCTCAGTTACAGGCGCGCTCCGTTAGTGCGAATTTTAATTATTTAATTAATGAATGAGTGAATATAGCACAGTAAAAAAAATATGTTGCGAATGTGGTTGGTAATAGAAGCAGAGGAGGACCAAGGAAGACTTGCCATAATCAAGTATTTCAAGTACCTACTTGAAAATGGTCAGGCCAGGAGTCCGGAGGAATAATCGGTATGTATGTATGAGAAGTTGTATGACAGTGGCAGACGCGAAGATTGTGTGCCAAGACAGAATGATATAGCGTTCCATTATATTTGCCCATCCCTGCGGGGAAGCGGTGTGAGGGTCAGTTAGTAAGATCAATAAATATTTATGTTAAATTTTACTCACACATGCTTTATACATGGATGGAGTGAGGGCAAATACGTACATATGAAAGTATACATTTGATAATTTTTTCAGTTTTTTTTATGTTTTCAAGTTTTTAATTTTATTAAAAAAAAAATTAAAAAATTGTTTTCTGATGGTCAAGTATTTTTTGTATTTTATATTAAAATTATTATTCTAGTTCTACTTATAATACCTATACCCTTATACCCTTTACTATGACCTAAATTGTATTGTATACCCACATACAGGCCACGCCTTTGTGGGAATTTTTTCGTATTTATATTTATATTTTATTCATATTTTTTTGTATTTGAATTTATGTCATGTAACGCAAAAGAATTTAAAATAAAGAAAAAAAAATGAAACTATGTAGTATGTTAATCATATTTTGATGAAGCATGCTACAAAAACTTTGAATAATGTATGATTAATAATTTCGACTGACACATTTGGCATATATTGTGTTCAGTAAATTCATTTATAATTTTTAAACACAGTCAAGCACATCAAACTAATGGTCACTAATAAAAGTTGTAATGACTTTTAGGCAAAAGTTTGTGCATTCAAGAAAATGGGCTGAATTACCGCCTTGGGTGTTTTTAATGGTGTTTATTAAAACATCAATCAGAAGTAAAAGTACACTCAGTACAAAACGGAAATAAATATTTTCGTATTTTATATATATCCATGTACGTGATAATTTTAAAGATCTTTATCATAACAAAATAAATGGATACCTATGAAAAATATTACAATGAATTGAAAGTATGAAGATTTTGTTTTTTTTATTTTTTTATTTTTCAGACCCAAACATTGTATAATTTACCTGATTTTCCTAGAATTGCATTTTGAAATGTATAAATTTCTTTAATTACCTAACGTCCAAGTGACCCTAAAATCAAGCTACGGCTTATGCAACACCGCTTATCATGACCCAACTTAGGCTTCAACTTTTTAAGTTTCATAGCCTATGCCTAATGTGAGTGGATTAACTCTTTATGTTTAAAGTTGCTATAATTTCATGTAATTCATGAGTAAAAATTCTAGGCAAAAACACTAGCTTTTTTTTATATGTAAATGAAACAACTTTATAGCTTTTCCCGTATTTATTTTATTTGACCGGGTATCACTTGGTTACCACTACCAAATTACCGCTCTGATGATGTGGATGATGACAAAACCCAGTAACTGGTCAAATAATATAAAAAAGGGAAAAAAATACTTTTTAAATATTTTTTGACAAGTCGTTGTATTATACAGTCAGTTTGCCAAAATCATAGTTCACAAATCTGGATTTATCCACTTAGGAGTTATTTGTGTTAACATTTGAACAAAGATGAAGAGGAATATGGAATTTTGGATATATTTAAAGGGCTTATGGCCTTTCATAGGCTGCTTTCAACTATCTTAAGTGGATAATTATACACGAGTAATATTCACCAATCTACAAATGATTGACAACTATACACACAAATTCCGGAAGATGTATTTACATTTTATAATTGACACATTCTTTATTATTTTTTGACATCTCATCAAGAATATGGAAGTCTGGTAAAGTGTGTAAAGTGATCACTTAAACCAGCTTATGAAGGTCGTCACTGAGGAAAGAAGGACGAGAAAAAGCGCAGAAGCGTGGGTAGGCCCCAGACAAGATGGTCGGATGACACTAAAAAAGTAGCGAGCCTACACTGAAAGAGAGTCGCGTCCAACAGAGAACTGTGGAAGTCCAAGAGGGAGGTCTTTGTTTAATACTGGACACAAGAATAAGGCTGAAACGTATTAGTTTACACATGGATAGATGTATTTTTTTATTTATTCAGTGTTATTGGATGGATTCTGTAGGGCAGTGGTTCACACGCTTTACTGACGAACGCATTTCTCGGTAGGGTCGATATAATTACAAAATGGATACTATTCTAATTGGAATATTTATCCGCACTGATTGATTTGTTGAATCGCTTTATCAAACAACCTAAATGTCATCTCCAATACAAGGTACAGATTGTACCTTTTTTTTCTTTGTGTATTATCTCAGGTCATCCCTTGAGAGTAATTGTCCTTGTCTTGGGCAGCTGTAAACAGCTCCTTAACGATTCTGATCTTCGTCTAATCAGGAGCCAGGAGATCTTCCTTCTGTCTTTACCTCGTCAACCTTATATTTTGCTTTTAATAATTTGGTGTTAAGCTCGTACTTATATCCTAAAAGCATATGCTCTGGATAGGACTCATTCCGGACTTTGATATCAGGTATTATACTCTATATTACAGAATATAAATTTTCTAAAATCCTTGATAAATATAATTTTTTGACATCTCATCAAAGATGAAGAAGGATATGGAAGCCTGTGATTTACGGGACTGACGACCGTCATAGGCTGGTTTAAGTGATCACTTTACTCACGTGTAACATACACCAATTTATCCATTGTCAAACAACACAACTCAAATTCTTGGAAGTTCTATATGTATGAACCAATTTTGAAACATTGTTCTTGAATCACTAGAACTTCATTAGATAATAATTCTGTTATTAGAACATTCTGTTATTAACAAGTATTTGGACACATATAAAATGTTGTCTTTGATTAATTTTTCTTTTGCGGTATCAAAAGTTTACGTAATCGAAAGGCATGTATGATAAGATCTATGGATGTGGAAGAAGCTAAAACTGTGTCTCAGGACAGAGGAGTGTGACGCTCCATCCTCTCTGACTACTCCTCAAGCGAAACGACGTGATGGTAGCAGTAGTAGAAGTTTTTTTAAGTTAAAAAATCTTGAGTACGTATTTTGATGTACCATATAATGCACTGAAAATATTTTTTTGCAAACTAATTCTCACGTACCAAAAAGTAGCAACCTTTAGATTAATTAAAGGCTAACACATTTTTTTTATTTATTTATACCAGACACTGGATTATATTATTCACGTTATGTATGAAATGTCAATATGTATATTATAGGTGTCTCAACTTGTAATGAAGCATCTAAACTGTAGTCGTTTTACGCAAAAAGGATAAATGAGCATTTTAGGGCTAACGACTTAACATTTGACAGGCAAAATGATCACTTTTTACTCATATGTAACATTCACCATTCTGCTATTTGTTGAACATCCATATGGCATTTATTTTTTAAACGAGCATAAATACACCATTGCATTGCTGGGTTCCTTTTGAATTTAAATTGTCAAATAAAAACATGAGGAAATTCGGCTGTAGGTGCTTCCTTCAGTTGAAAGTATATGGAGTTATAACACCTTTTTCTTGTTGACTGTACTTCGATTACTCTTTCGATTGAATTATATCGAAAAAAAAACATTTTTTGAATTGAGATGTCTTTTTATGCAAACGATATCACAGTATCAAAGGAAAAAATGGGATTGAATGAAATTTTTAATACTTTTCAGTTCTAAAATAAAATTTTAATAGAATATTAGTATTTTTTTAAGTATATATTTTATTTGAAGTTTTTGTGATTATATGGTGTATGTATAATACAAAATTGTATCGTATGTACAAAGTAATAAATACTTAAAAAAAATACTTATATATAGTTACTCTTTAAAAATTAATAAGTAGGTATCTTAAAATATATTGAATTGAACGCTATCTCAAAAAATGGAAAGTAAAAAAGAAACTTAGTGAAAAGTAACTAGAAAAAAATACGAATACTAACTTAGTTATAAATCAATACAAAGATGTGTAATTCACGACAATTTATAGAAATAAGGAAGAGCTAGTAGTAAATGTGTTCTCGTATATTCTTGCATTACGGTGTTGTTTACGAAAAATATCAAGCGAGTATAAGTGCAAATTATAAAATTTCGAATTTTACGTTCAATTAAGTACTAAACTAAAATGCAAATGAATACAATCAATACTTCTGCTGCGGACATGGAATTATTCTGAATTTCGGTGAAATTGTGACGGATGTTCAGTGAAACTAAATTTGTATGCAGATATTCATATATATTTACGTGAACTTAAATTGCTGCAATTTAAAAATATCCAATATTTTCTACTATTAATCCATGATAATAACAAAAGTAATACAAAGTAATTTTAGGCAGTAAAAATAAAATATTATTTTCGATTTTTTTATTAGGTTACATTGAATAAATTAAAATATTAACCAACTACAGAGGTAGACATAGAGTGTAGAATATTACACTAATCTGTCTTTGCATACAATCTTTGCCTCTTCCACATTCATGCATCTTCTCGTACATACATTTCGACTCTTGACGTATGTGAAATTCTTGATAATGCCAAGTATTCCTCGGTCTTACTCTGCTTCTGTTACTATCATTTCTTCATCTTTATTTTTTTACTATCCTTTCTGCACTCATTCATGTTTCATTATAAATGATTCTTTTAATGTTATATAATACCATTTTCAAAGTAACCGAACAAATCGACTATTAACTTGTATGTAGAATAAAATAACAACTATGTAATTGTTTCCACGTGAATTTTATTTGATCAGCAACCGGATTTCGTTGTAACCGACATCATCAGTCTGATGATGTCTGTTACGATGAAATCCAGTTGCTGGTAAAATAAAATTAATGTGGAAAAAATTACATAGTTGTTATTTTATTATATAAAATGCTGCTCCACCAAGAAATGTCAGTACAAAACATAAAACTTGTACTTACGTAGTTTTATTTTATTTTTATTTTTCGGTAAAAGAATTAACTGACCTTCAATAAATTCGTACACAAGCTTTCACGAGTACAAATATGCAACTCTGAGTATTCCAATCATTGCTGCTTTTCTTATTCACCTCATCTTTGTTTATAGTACGTTGTAGTACTCATAAATTTCCCTTATCATCCTCGCATTGATAAGTATGGTATATCATACTCGATCTTCAAGACTGCTCTCCCAAAATAATTGTCGTAATTGGAAACCCTAATTTGGTAAAGTTTGAGTAAGCAAATAAAATCATCGCCATTAAAAAAGAATTAGACATAAGATAACCAAGTATTCTCAAGTCGATCGAAATTAATAATTCTTCAATACACTTCACAACGACTTTTTCTGCAAAATATCACAACATTACACCAGTATATATTGTTAATTAACTATTAAAATGCGTTTGACATTGCTGAGACTCTTATTAATATTTTCTTAACGCATATTTTTGTGACTGACTGCACATGTGCGAGTCAAGTACGTGTCGAGTAATGTACTCAAGTTGTACTCAACAAATATGCGTTGTATTTGAATATATCTGTGTATATTAGCGTTCAATAATGAATATCGTGATAGAACCTTCATACCGTAAATACTAGAACTGGTGTAGGCTTTATACATTGCTATATACAAGTAGGTAGGCAAAAGTCTATAGCTCACGGGAATTCTCAGCATTCACGATCATTTCTTGCGATGATCTTCAAAGCAGGGTTGCCAACATTAAATAAACAAATAAATGTTTATTTTTATAACACATTATCACCTTATTTGGTCAACATAAAATATAGTATGTGATATAAATTGCCAAATTTTACTTTTTTTTAAGTTCCTTTTTTGTAGTTTTCATTATTTTATCATTATTTTTATATTTAAAAAAAAATTGCATTTTTTTTACATTTAAAAGCCTAACAATGAGTTATCAAGTGGTTTGAGTGATCACCTTTTACACTAATGCCCTTATTCTGCTTACATTTCCAACATCCATAAAATTTGATTTTTCAATGCATTTTTTTATCTCCAAACACTTTTTCACGTGTAATCTAATTAGGTATTTTCAATGTTTTTTAGTTACTCATTCAAAGAGTTCTTATTTTCCAATATTAACAATATATTTGTATTTATTTGTTGAACTTCTTAAATAATATTTTTCGGAAGCAATAACTTCTATTAAAATAATAAAAAGACTTGTGTTATTGATCTTAGTTTGAACTTTATACAGCTGTTTAAAATTGGCTGATGGCGGTTGTAAATGTGTGAGTTTAAACGAACAAAAATATGGATGTACTCAAAATATTACTAAGATAAATGATATGGCTGAGGAACATCGGGAACTATGTAGTCGAGTCTCAACGTAAAGCAGTTATTTCAGGATTTTTTTATTTGATCTATTTTTAGTTGCAAATTTACAAAAAAATGTGGCAACCCTAAAAATTGTATTCTCTTAGCTTTCCTCTCTCACCTTTACGGGTCATAGCATCACACACAAAGGAAAACCTTTGATTGCCGAACTGTCACATGTAATAATAAACACGGGCACATACAAAATAATACTCTCAAAGGTAAACACATAAAAGCTAAAATAAAAAATAAAAATTACTTTTAAACATTCATTTCAAAATTTAGATTCAAGAAATTTCGAACATTTTAGATTTTGCATGATTTCCGTAATTTTACTTTTTTGCGTTTTTAAGATATTATTTATAATTTGCAAGAACCCTTTCAACTGATTTCTAGAGTTTCATAAATAGATTCGGCAGTCACTTTGTGGAAAAAATATTTTCATTTTTAATTAATGTTTTACTTATTAAATACCACTTTTTCTTAAAATCTACTATGACACGTGTTTCATTACGTTTCGCATCATTTTCAGTGTTTGAAAATGATGTGAAATGCATCGTAACACGTGTCACAGTGATTTTAACAAAAAGTGGTATTTACCAAGTAAAACATTAATTAAAAATGATTTCTAGAGAACAACTTAGTATCACATTTTTTTACACGAATGTTAGTAGTGTAATATAACCACTCACCAAAATTTTTGTGAACCAGTTTCGAGACGTACCCATCTCTTCGTCAGGACAATCACTACAACGGCATGCAAACAATACTACGTCACTACCATAGCACTATTCACACACACCTATAACTACAAAAAGTATTTTCGATGTTTGATCAACCCGAGGACTGACTTGCACTAACTATTGCAGAAAAATATGCTCTAAAGGTCTGACATACACTAAGGATATTAGTCAAAAAAAGGTTGGTCTAACTATTAAAAAACATTAATAAATAATTTTTAAGTAACAATTTAACCTAAGTCTTATTTAAAATATAAATTACAAAAAAAAGTGTAACACACAATATCGTTCTATCGATAGGTTTTTCATAGTTTTGTATTAAAGTAATATTATACACCAAAAAATCTCATTTGGAAAAGAAAGATGAGGATATGAGGTATCAAATATGAGGTCAATTTAAAAAATAAGTCATATTCTACATGAATCGTGATTAAATAGAAAAAAAATTACTGGTTTTAATTTTGTAAAACGGTAATTTTACAAAATCTCCAAAAATATGTTAAAAGAAGAAAAAATATTTTATGTTTAGTTTTTTGCTAAACCAGTATGTATGTGTTTATTTTTATTTTTTTATAAATCATTAAAAATAAATATTTATGCACACATATTTTCAATTATACTATTTGTAATTATATTATATTATTAATTATATTATTTTAAATTAAATATATTCCAACTGAGATTGTGTGAATTAGATTCACATTCAAATATTTCATCCAATTATTGCGATCTTGATTTTAAAATAATTAATATTTGTTAAATATTTGCTTTGGAAAAATCTGAATGCAACTTTTTTTAAAAAAACACGCACAAGTGCTAGAAAAGATAATGATATAAACAAACGCTATTGACCTACCTTACAAAAAGGTTGACTGCATCTCATATCTCTCACGGGTCTATTCCCCTTTCTCTCTCTCTCATCATACATGCAGCGAAACTGTTACAGAGCCTACATCTTATTTCGCCAAACCTCAAATCGACCACGCTTAAGTATAAATATTCCCCAGAACCACCTCGTCCGACAGTCTTATTCAAGTCTCGCTCCAACGATCACCCTCCGATAGAGCCTCCCGCGAAAGTAAATCCACGGCCGTGAATAAGCTTCCGCTAAACACTTGTGATTATTGCCGGGAGTTAAACGGTCGCGTCTGCTGCTAGGAACTAAACATCAACGCGCGATCGCAACCCGATTTCAGCAACAACTGAAAAAATGTATCGGAAAATGTTGTTAAGGGCGGCGTGCTTAGCGTTCATGCTCATAGCCACTTCCGCTGAAGTATCCGAGGACACCACATCCGCTGGCTTCAGGACAGTTTTAAGGGTGTACGATGAGTGCCACAAGTCAGTTGGAGGATTCACCCCGTGCCTCAAGAAGAAAGCCATCAACTTTATCGACAGGCTTTCGAAGATCGAAAAGCTGCCTATTGGGGAAGGTCTCTATGTTGTTAAATCGTCTGAAATGGACGTGAAGGCTGTTACGGACAACGAACTTGAAAGCTCTCTGCCGAGAGGACTGGAGGAGAGGGACGAAGCTCTCAGTAGCATGTTGATGAACAGGATCATCGCTTTCTTCAATTCGAGGACCATTCAAATAAATTTCCCAAAGATGAATTCGGAAGAACTAGGACGCGGTTTAGAAGAAGGTACTTTATATGTTTAAATTTATTGTTAATATAAGCACATTAATGTGTACATAATAATCAAGATTATTTTAAAAACACCTTTTCACATGGAATTTTACTCAATTTGGAATATTTCAGTACTACATTTTAGAAAAAACATAAAACATTTTGCAGATTCCTAACAATTTTAAAAAATATTTATTTTCTATTTACCCATGATTTAAATATTATTATTACATTTTTAACAAAATACCCAAAAACAATATCATCTTACAAACAAAATTTACATAAATATTTATTTTTAATTTATTAATTAAGGTAATTTAATTCAAATTGATGAAACCTTTTAACTTTATTTACATTTTTTTCATAGTCAAAATAAATTAATAACATAATATTGAAAAATTGATTAATTAAAAATTCACATATTTATCCCTTTAATGGTGTTTTATAGGTCGTGGAAAGATGAAGAAAATGATGGGAATGATGGGAATGGGATTCGCAATGAAGATGGCCGCCATGGTGCCTATGGCTATTGCCGGTCTCTTTATGTTAGCAGGAAAGGCTCTTATCACCGCTAAGGTAAGATAAGCATCACTTTAAAATCTTACTAATGTTAGTCAAAAATATTTTAACTCAACAAATCACATAATTTAACATTGTTGATTACAAAGGGGGTTGTTGATCAAAGGGGGTTAAAAATTGTTTTTGATAGGCTAGCCTGATAATCATATTCACGCGATTACCAACCACTAAAACACATACTCGTATGATCCCCTATGCGCCTTCGGGTATAGATAAGGTTGTCATTCAAATATGAAGAGCATTTTTTGTATAATGGTGAAATATTAACGAGTTTACTACGTGGTATAAATAATTCGACATTAATTTGAAACATTTATTATTAATGAATTGGACATTTTGACACTATTTGTCTATAAAGTCAACAAGAAGTTAATTATAATGATATTTTTAAAATAAATCAAATTAATGTTTCAATTATTTAGACTATTCAATTAAAACGATCATTTCCTTATGTGATCAATTCCCAGTAAAAGTGAGTATCTTGGACGAAGGACTACATTACTTTTATGAAATTAACGATGTATTTTCCAATTTTCTTCAATTTTATGATTTTTTCTATGTACCAACGGGTACAGACCATCGATTTTATAAACCTTTTTTTTACAAAATTTACTAAACTTACAAATCACAACTATGACAATAAATCTAAAACAAATAAAAAAATAGGAAAAACGAAGATTGAAAATATTCATGGATTATTCGAGATGCATTCAACTGTAACTAACGTTGCTCTAGCACTTTGAATCCTTATCGTTTTACCTTTTGATATATTTCCGGTATTAATATTATATATACTAAATGATTTATACTCTACTTACCTAACTATTCAAGTGAATCAGTACAATGCAAGCATGCATCATACAGTAATACTTAATTATAAATAACTGTAAATTTATAAACACAGTTTAACTCTTTCATTTGCGATGAAATCAAGTACAAATGATAATAAGATTTCAATGCCTATCAGGCATATTCTAAACGTGATTATAGTGAAGTTGATCGTCTAGATAAAAAATATACATACATATAAGTTTTTGAAAAAACTGGAAGGAACACAACATTTCTTTAAACATTTAAAGAGGTAAAATTATTGTTTATTAAAATAAATACAAGATTTTTTATCTTTAATATTTATTTAAAATTAATATTGATGAGTACATCTAGGACCCTTGAATTATTTTTAAATCAAGAGAAATGTTTGTGTTTTTTTTTACTAATACAAATATTTCAATTTCATACTATTTCTGTGAGCCTAAGCAGCTCATTGTTGGAAATATTGTATGTATCAAATTGTGGTAGAGAAGGTTTGAACCCAGAAACTCTGACTTAAGAGTCCGCGACACTAACCACGGGACCACGAACCAACAAATGCTATAAGTTTGTTCAGATTAGGGTCGAAGTAGAAAATCATAAACGTATTTCTCACTGTGTGAAATATCAATACTGTTTTTCCTCATCCAGAAAAAAATCTTTGTCGTATTACAATCATTCAAAATTTTCTTTTTTACTTTTAAACAGCCTTTTCTCAAAACATGAAACATTTGAATAAAAGATTTTATATTTTAATTTCTCTATTTAATGATTACCAATTAAAAGGAAAAGCTATTGACAAAAAGTTAAACCATTCCCTTTCATAAACTCATTCAGGTCACTTATTAAAAATCAATCATAAGATACACACAAAAATATTTAAATGAATTACTGAGAGTGAAAAGAGGTACTTTTCGTTTGTTACTGGACCCCTTTCAAGTTAAAGAAGATGTATTGAAATTAGCCCAGATAACTTTCTTTCAATTTGTAAAGCTTTAGCTTGAGAACCGATACGGAGATCAATTCAAAACAAAAATATGGCTTTACGTTCTCAAAGGCTCTAATTTACTTTCATTAGAGAATTGAACACTCTGTATTGATCTGTTTCCAAAATGATCCATATTATTTCACACATATTAGTATTTTTAAACGTTAAAGAAGAAAGAATTACCAAGAATTTTATGAATTAAAAATATTTTCAACATTTTTCTTTTATATAATTTTTTGACATTTCATCAAAGATAAAGCTGAATATGGAAGTCTGGGCGTTTACGGGGCTGACGACCGTCAGAGGCTGGTTTAAGTGATCAATTTACACACCAATTCTACCCATTATTGACAACCACACTACTCAAATTCTTGGAAGTTCTATTTATATGAACCAATTTTCAAACATTGTTCTTGAATCACTAGAACTTCGCTAGAGACATCTATTGGTGAGATGAAAAGAAGCTTTTTATTGAGCAGAAACTCTTTATAACTTGAAATGGAATTTAAATTACTCCATTTTTCCTTTATTTTTAAAACGGAGTATAATCTTTGATACGTCATATTATTTATTACAAATGATTTTAATACGTTCTGTTATTTTATTAGGTTAAACATTTATGGAGTTTTACAATTGAATGCACCTACTTAGTTTTTTTTCAATTCCATACTTTTTATTAGTTTGTCATGTTAAAAAAATTTGGAAAAGATTTCCATATCTAGACAAAGAATTGTTTTAAAAAACACAAATTAAAAATTAATCAATATCTAAAAAAATTATTGATTGGATTAATGTTATATTCATATATCTAAATTAAAATATATCTATAATCTATAACGGTACGATACAATTACATTATAAATATAATAACCCCATTTCATTGGAGTTCCACAAAGCTAAGAGCAATCATTAATTTCCGATGTGGTACTTACTGTATGTACATTCGTGTGAAAAAAGGCTAATCACTGGGTACTGCCTATGACCTAGTACTAATGAGGCTTCGCATAAAATATATGACGTGGAAAATACTCATAAAAAGTCTTTATAGTTATCCACATAAAATTATTTACCTCTTAACCGCTTCCACGCAAGAGAAGCAGAGGTAAAAGAACGAAACACTCCTCTGTCATTGCACACATTTTTCTCCTCTTCTTATACATACCCGCCGATTATTCTGACTCCTAACCTTACTACTTTAAATATTTGAAATACTTGGTCAAGTTTTTCTCGGTGTTCTTCTGCTCCTATTTGCAACTACATTTGACTCATATTTTTTACGGTTATTAACTCGCTCATTCGATCCATAAGTCAAAACTATCTCAGCACACTTTTTATTTATTTTATCAATAATGCTTATCCCAGATTTGCATTTTTACTTATTTCACTATTCGAATATCTATCATACATCGTTTTGCTGCACATTTGTCTGAGGTATGGCATAAATATGAATTTGAAGAATTCATATCTTTACAACATTTCTGGTTTGTCCAAAAACTTATTCACAAATCTGGATTATCTCCAATTGCTAGTTATTTTTTCATTTTTTTTATATTTTATTTTACTATTAGTAGTGTGGTCGTCAATCATGTGTAGAATTGGTGAATGTTTCACGAGCATAAATGGATCACTAAAAACAGACTACGACGGTTGTAAGCCCTGTAAATGCTCAGACTTCCTTATTCTTCTTCGTCTATTTTGAGATGTCAAAAAACAATACATATTTGTCAATTGTTCAGAAATCATAAGAAAACGTTTTTAAATATCGCGATTCAAAATTTTTAAACGCATACGCAACCATCTAAATATAATTTGACAAGGTCTGATTCAGCCAAATTTCAATAACATCGATCAGAAAAATATTTTTAAAATGCAAACGTCTATAATTACTTTGATGTTTTATATTACACATCATGAATGTATATTATTAATCATATCGGTACTAATGGAAATTGGCGTATGTGTAATTGTGCGTCTAAAGCTACATATGATGTGTGAAGCAATTACGTCGTATTATATTATGTGGGAGAAGTTATAACATTGTAAGAGCTACTGTTATACTAAATTAGTATACCAGTGTGCCAAATGGATATATTGCATGACATACATGCATTATGTTCTAAACTTGATGTTTTCCATGTGGCGTTTACTAGTTCATGAATATTTTGGGACATTCTTTTATTCGAATTTTACAACACATATAGCTCACTCCTTTCAAGAACGTCATAAATCAAAATACTTGATTTTTCAGGAGAACGTTTATATAGTTTAAAAATATAATACAATGTTTTAAAAATAAATATCAAGACACTTATTGAACTTTTTACTGTACAACAGGTCTTTTTAGGTAAAACTTGAAGGTTTTTCCTCCATTTGAAAAATATTTAGTATATTTAAAAAAAAAAAATTCAACAATACCCTTTCTTCAAAATGTAAAAACAACACTTTCTGCCCTGTAGCGAGTAAATATTAAGTTAAAAATATGCCTCTTTTGCTGGGATATAGACCATTTTATGAGAATTCTGAAAACATGCATAACTTAAAATTGTCAATTTTTGATTTATGACGTTCTTGAAAGAAGTGAGCGATATGTTACAACAACTTCATCGGTATGAGATTGAGATTAATTTGAAACTAAGGCTGGAATTCCATGTGAAATTTAAACGTTTAACTGTGTTATTTGGATAACGTCAACTATTGGACTTAAATATTTTGCGTGGGCATTTTATATTTAGTAATTTTCATTGTAAATTAAAGTTTGATAAAAAATGTTAATAGTAGAACAAAATATATATTTTTTTAAAATAACCAGCAACGATTCTATTTTAGATGCTTGTCTGAAGGTAGAAAAAAAAGAATAGGGAAGGTAAATGTGAAAAATAAATCACAAACATAGAACAATTGAAAATAAATCTTTCTTGAATTCATTTTGCATTTCTTGAATCGAACCCGCGACGCCAGTTTCGCAGTCGAGCGTCTACCCAACTACGCCACGGCGCCTGCCATAAATGTGTTTGTTTTTCACTTAGTTTGACTTTGTCTGTATAAAACGACACAACTATTAGATTTTTTTTTCAATGTAAATATGCATATGATTAGTTTCGAAAGAAAACTGCAAATACTCTGTGTTTCAAAAATATTTGTTATAATTGATACCAAATAGATTGTATTTTTTGAATTTATATATTTTATAAAAAAAAATACATAACGATAAAAGCAAACGAAGTTTCTACAGCTTTGGTGTCAATATTTTTTAATCCTTTTTTTTAACAAAATAAAATTTAGTTATTGCAAATAAGTATGCTTTCGTTCAACCAATATGTGATAACGAAATATAGAAAATAACGAAATAAGATGAAAGCAGTGTGAAATAAAAAAATTAAAAACATATACATATATATATATATATATATATATATATATATATATATATATATATGTTTATATATATATATATATTTATATATATATATATATATATATATATATATATATATATATATATATATATATATATATATATATATATATATATATATATATATATATACATATATATATATATATATATATATATATATATATATATATATATATATATATATATATATATATATATATATATATATATAAATATATACATATATATATTTATATATATATATATATATATATATATATATATATATATATGTATATATAAATTATATTTTATTACGTTATTAGTACCAAGTATTGAAAAGCATGTTAAAAAACGTTTTAACCTTTTTCTTGTAACCTTTTAATAAAACATGTTGCGGAGTTAATATGTTTACTACTTTTTCTAGTCTTTTTCAAATATATTAAAGGGCTGTGATCTCAAAATTAAGAACTATCCCTTTAAGAAATACTTTATCCTAATACTTGGAATTTGTTTATTACTTTTATAATGTGTTTTTTTTTTAAACAAGCTGTAACCCATAACGCACTGCTGTGGTTTAGTTCAAATCCAACGTTTAATCAAAATTTCAATGCAATTGGTGTATAAATTTATGTGATTTAAGAAAATGGACAATTATGTTTTTTTCATATAGAGATATTATGGAAAAAATTATCCAACTTAAAAGAAATACGGTAAAAACTAATCGAAAAAAGCTTCAATTATGACCTTAATAAGAATGACCTGATTTTTACAATCGAGTCAGGTTTTTTTTTTATTTTGTGTATATTTTTTTGCAAGTAACTTATTTTAATTATGATTATTAGTACTTATTACCTGCATAATTTTAGACGTGAATAATCCCAGACACGAATTTAGGTAAGTGATTAATGTTATTTTAAGCTTTATAAGACGTCTTCATATAACCGAATATTGCGATGGCCAACTGGGTTTATATGAGATAAAAGGCTTTTTTTTTATCAATGCAATATAATATTATGTACAACATTTTGAGTGTGTCCAAATACTTGTTCACAAATCTGGATTTTCTCCAATTATAGGAGTTATTTCTCATAATATCTCATCTTTGACGAGATGTCAAAAAATAATATGATAAATAACTCTTGTAACTGGAGATAATCTAGATTTGGAATGAAAATGGTATTTTATGGCGTTTCTCATGTATGTGATTATAAACCAGGATTCGGACCTCGCAAACTAATAAAAGAGTTTCTGCTCAATAAAAAGCTTATTTTCGTCTCACCAATAGATGTCTCAAGTGAAGTTCTAGTGATTCAAGAACAAGGTATCATAATTGGTTCATATATATAGAGCTTCCAAGAATTATAGTAGTGTGGTTGTCAATAATGGGTAGAATTGGTGAATGTTACTCGTGGGTAAACGAGTAACATTCACCAAGCTTATTTTTATCACTATATAATGATAAAAACAAGCTTGTAGTCCAAAAAATCCATTTATCATAACAAACAAATACTTCGATACGAGTATAAAAATTTGACCCATCAGTATTTGACACCATTTTGTACAAACGTTAAAAAAATTGTACTTGTGATGGAGATACACAAAAATACTGTGGTAAAAAAAATAACCTCTTGACATTCAAAACGCGCCATTCACGTACCAAGTTCCGCCTTTAAAATCTAATCAATGTCCGCCATTTCATTGCCAAGGTAGATCGAGGATCATATGGACAAAATATTCGTGTTAGGTGATACACAAAATGGCCCGGGGCTTATTTGAATAGAAGTTTAAAGGTCCCACGCTGTCAATCCGTGCTTATTTTTATATATGATGACCCTCGAAGCTTTTCTTACTTTCTCCAGTCACGACTTAGAGCAATCAGTATGATGTTCAGTTATTAGTAATTTGATCCAATCATTTGTGATTTAGCACTACCTCATGAACGAGGTCATAACTGCAGGTCAATTATACTTAAATTTGGGAAAAATACACCTTAATAAGGTACATTGTTTTTCTCATTAACGTGTTAAGCTTTATCCATTGAAAAAACTTAGAAATTTTTTAAAAATTGTTTTTTTTTTATGAATTTATGGAACAAGATTCATATACCTTAATGAATAAAAATATTTACTTTTATACATTACAATATACCCAATACAAATATAGAATTTTGTTAGTAATAAATAAAGCATTTATTTATTGACTTGGCGTTTAATTTGTAGAATTCCATTTTAATTTATGTATTAATTTTAAATCAACATTCGTTTGATAATGCCCTAACAAGGCGAAACAATTGTCACAATATAATTTTTTATGTGTTTTTTGTTAATAAAATACAACTTAGTAGACTCAAAAAATCTGTGTTTGATTTAAAATTAATACATAAAATAAATAAAGCGTTAATTTTTATTATATTTACATAATAAAAGTAAAATGTCCACAATAAAAGATGAAAACAGAAGAAGAAAAAGAACCAGAAAAACTTGGGATGATCGACTTTTTCATATAAGTGAAAGTTGTCAGGTCAGGTAACTTGGAAAATTAGGAAAAATGGACAATATATCTTAATTTGGAGCATATTACGAAACATTTTAGGTGAAATTTATGGTTAAAATTTAGTGAATTCAATTGAAAACAAATACAAATATGTATTTAGTTATCGTTGTAAACTTTTATCCCTTTAGTGTAATTCGAGTGAAAGTTCTACACTTTTCCCTCATTTTCAACGTCACCAGGGCGTAACTTAAAAATTTATACTAACCTTCACATCCGGTGTTTGATAATGATGCGGAATGCATCGAAACACGTGTCACAATAGATTTCAACATTTAGTAAACTTCACCTACCGAGTACGGACCTAATTATTTGTTAATTTATTATGTTCGAGTCCTACATTAAAAATTAAAAAAAAAACATATTAAAAATATAGTATCAAAAATAGAAAATAAAACAGTAAATTTAGGCATTTAACTAAAAAAATAATTAAAAACGTTATCTAGAATGTTGTTCGTTGTTGAACCACATTACCTAAAGTAATCACTCACATCTCACCAATAGATGTCTCTTGTGAAGTTCTAGTGATTCAAGGTTTCTAAATTGGTTCATATATATATAGAACTTCCAAGAATTTGAGTAGTGTGGTTGTCAATAATGGGTAGAATTGGTGAATGTTACACGTGTGTAAAGTGATCACTTAAACCAGCCTATGACGGTCGTCAGCCCCGTTAATGCCCAGACTTTCATATTCTTCTTCATCTTTGATGTGATGTTAAAAAATAAAAAGATAAAATTAAATAAAAAAATGTTACCTAAAGTAATTCCCATTTGTGTTAAAAGAATTTAAAAGTCTATTAAATATTCTAGTCATATAGGAAATTAAAATTCGTATAAACATTTTACCGTTATATCCATATTAATGGAATGTTTACTTACGCTTATAACACAAATTGAATAAGTTTTACCCAGTAAAACTTACATCATTGCTTCTCTGTTGCTGAATATATATATTTTTAAAAAACTCCAATTATGTGTATTTGGTTGGCACAGTACGCGACAAAACTTGAGTGTTTTTTTTAGGTTAAACAAACGCTAAACAAATTTATATTGTTCTCTTGACCACGACATTCCTAAACCGCAATTTTTAATTAACAATTTAGATTTCTACGAATGAATCAATTTGGATTGTTCTTCCTGCAATTTGTGTTTATTTATTTGACTAGTCTAGTTTTAGATGTCGATACTACTTTTTGCTTTTTTTAGTAAATATTTTATGGTAAAAAGAACTAAACTTCAACAAGCATAGTTCGACGTTGATTTACCTAAATTATTAAATTATTGCTCGCCTTCATAACAAATAGAGCAGTTCATTTATATGATAGTAAATAAATTATTTTATTAATTTAAGTTAAATATTGTCCGCTTTTGTAGTGTAATAGTTAACCTGGTTGGCTACCAAGCCAGAAGTCTCGGTTTTGATTCCCAGGGGGGTTACAAAAAGGACAATACACTTTTACATTTATTCAACATCACTTTTGACTCATACTTGTAGCTGAAAACAGATCACCTTACCTTTATGTAATTAGTGATCAAGATAAAACTGAGTCGATACGATGTAGTGCCTTATGCATTATTGGGTGTGGATGAGGGCTAGAAGGAATAACGTATTTAGGGCTAGAAGGAATATGTAAACTTATGATATTTAATTCAAATTTATTCTTAAATTTTTATTAATATCAGATATTACACGAGTACTTGGATACACACGTATATTTTAAATAAACTACTCACCGTTTTCTGCCCTTAATAGTGTATAGAGGATTTTATTTTATCGATGCAGTAACGTGATCAGTTCTATGCTCCCTGTATTAGTTGTTCCCTTTAGTTACCAGGGTGATATGAAATAAATAGAGAAAATACTTAAAATTTATTTTGACCCCCCTGAAATCGAACTAAAGACATCGAGCACGGTAGCCAAACGGGCATTTAAATTAATTAGATTCACGCTGAAACTTGCAAAAAAATTAAGGAAATGTTCACTTTGTCTTCACTCTTTCCGAACAGTGACTTGGTACTACAGTGGGACCACTATCATCCAAGATATAAGTCTTCTTTCTTTGCCACATTAGCTTTATACTTTACCTTATACTCGTAATGCAGTAAGTATTGTTTTTATTCATCTATCCTCAGGAAATGACTAAGAGCTTAATAATAATAATAAAACCCTTATCCGCACCCAAATGGTGCATAGGGCACTGCGTCATATAACGCAGTGTTATCTTGATCGTTTTTACACATGAAGGAAAGGTGATCAGCCCTCCGCTTCAGGTACCAGTCTAGGGTAATATTGAATAAATATTACAGTGGAAAATCACTTATATTTATTTGAACCCCCCTGAGAATCGAACCCGGGACCTACAGAACGTTAACCGAGCGTGCTGACCATTACACTACGGAGGCAGACAAAAGAGCTTAAGCTTTTTTTAATTAATGTTTTACTTCGTAAATACCACATTTTCTTAAAATCTACTGTGACACGTGTTTCGATGCATTCCGCATCATTTTCAAACACCGTGTGTAAAGCTAATTTAAAATTTTAGAGTTGGGTCCTTAGGACTTTGAAGGTTGAAGAGGGGGTAGTAGCTGTTTCTTATTTTTATTTATTAATTAAATTTAATTTTTTTATTATTTCTTATCAGTGGAAACATAGACAATAGGGGGGGCTTTTGTTTTTGTCATTTTGTTAATTATGGGTTTATTGTTATTTATATTTTTATGAATTTCTTTTGTTTCATAATGTTGCAGTTTATGGCTTTTCGTATTAATTATTTTTAGGATTTCCACGTTATTATGTTTAAATTTGTGATCATTATCTAATAAATGGTTAGCGAATTCCAAAAAACTATTATTTCTCAAACATAATTCATGTTCCCTGATTCTTGTTTTGAATTTTGTGGAGGTCATACCAATATACGAACTTCTAAAGTTTTCTTTTCTAAATAGTGTCCATCAGTTCTTTTCTTACCCATGCGTCGAAATATCTTCGTTAAATATTTCCTGAACCCAAAATATTTCAGCAATTCTTGTATAACACCACATTTAGAATCTTCTAATATTTTATGCTAGCTTGGGTGAGGGTCCAGTTTTCGATGCCATGGTACAATTCTCATGCGCAGATTGAGGTTGAAGTTTCTATAACTAAGGAGGTCAACTTCAAATAATAAGTAATTTCTCGCCATCTCCATCCTGATTTTGATCTCTTGGGAATAATCGCACTCGTTACTAAGCCAACAGCCCAGATATTTACATTAACTTACCTTTTTTAGTATTAACTATCTGCTCTCATATTTAAAAGCATAACTGACTATTGTTTAATTTTACTGAGAATCATAAATTAATTTACTTTTTAAAACTTTATAAAATTAATTAACTTTGTTTTCACCACTTTTTTATTTATACAATTCAACTTACTGGTTTCGACAAAACCTTGTCATTATCAGGGTTTATTTTAAATTAAAAACATTAAAATATTCCTAAATGTTATTTTTTTCAAATTATAACACTTAGGATTTTTATGGAGTGTGTGGAAGTTTTTGGTGAGAGTATTTTAATGTTTTTGATTTAAACTAAACCCTGATGATGACAAGGTATTGTCGAAACCAGTAGGTTGAATTGTATTAGTAAAAAAAGTGGTGAAAACAAAGTTAATTATTTTATAAAGTTTATAAAATGTGCCACAAAGTATCTGCGGAAAACATTCAAGAAACTTGTACTTATTTTTAAATATTCACACACTAGTATATTATAGGGATGTTAAGATTCAAAATATAACAAACCTTTATACATTGCAAAATTTAAACACATACATATTATTATTCTAACTCTTATCCGCACCCAATTGTACATAGGGCACTGCTCGTTCAGAAACAGTGTAATTTTGATCCTTAAATGTATTAGCAAAAGGTTGTCAGCCCTGCGCTTTAGATGCAGTGCCCTATGCACATATTACCCTTAGTGCAGGGTTATTTGTGCATAGGGCACTGCATCGTTAAAAAACAGTGCAATCTTTATCTTAAAATAAATTAAAGAAAGGTTATCAGTCCTGTACTTTATATAAGAAAAAAATATTTCAACTTAACATAATAAATATTTTCATCATACCGTACGGGACCTTTAGTACGGTATGATGAAAACATCTGTAGTTTTCGAAACCAGTGTGTAATGAAATAAAACTTCACTTTTTATTAAAAATTTACTTAGTAAATACGACTTTTAATATAATAAAGAGTGGTATTTACTAAGTAAAACTTAAATTTAAAATAGGTAGATTTTACCACAAAGTGACTGCCGAATCAATAAATGAAATAAAATTAAATAAGTGGTATTGTGCAAAAGTAAAATTTTTCAAATAATCAACCCGTCATTCCACAAAATTAATTAATTCCACAAATATTATTTTTTGACATCTCATCAAAGATGAAGAAGAATATGGAAGTCTGGGCATTGACGGGGCTGACGACCGTCATAGGCTGGTTTAAATGATTACTTTACACACATGTAACATTCACCAATTCTACCCATTATTGATAACCACACTACTCAAATTCTTGGAAGTTCTTAAATATATAAACCAATTTAGAAACCTTGTTCTTGAAACCTGTGACGGTCGTCAGCCCCGCAAATGCCCAGACTTCCATATTCTTCTTCATTTTTGATGAGATGTCAAAAAATAATATGAAAATAACTCCTGTAATTGGAGATAATCCAGATTCTGTGAACAAGTATTTGGACACACTTAAAATGTTGTAAATTCCCCAAATCATCATTTTTTTCTTTCCTTGCAGATCGCTCTCTTGCTTTCCGGTATCATCGCCATCAAGAAGCTGATCGCGCAGAAGAACCAGCATGAGTCCCATGGATGGAGTTCAGGGGGTGGTGGCGGCTCGGGGGGTTGGGACAGAAGGAGTATCGCCCAGGCCGATGCACAGAAACTTGCCTACAGCTCGTACCTGCCTAAATAGAAACCTAGCTTTAAAACGATATAGATTTAGTAGTAACCTAGCGTAAGGTTGAGAAACGCGTGATGATTCCATACTACTTATATAAAACTCCTCGTTCACTTTTTAAGTGACTATTTCAGTTATCCTGAAATCTTTTTCAGTTTTTATATTCGAGAATCAAATAGATGATTGAGAGAAAAAATAACCAGGTATAAGATCGAGATTTTTACTATTTATATTTTTTTTGCATTTATATTTCTGATAGTTTAAAAAACTATTTTTTCAGAAATACATTAACATACGACGGTTTTACGGACAGTTAGAAAAAAATCCCGAACAGTTTCAAATATTTTTCATACATAAGAAAACAACACAATATATAAACAACTACTTACGTTTATTATCATGAAATGGTGCGTAGGGCACTACATCATATAGGCGCAGTGTTATTTTGATCGTTTCTCACATGAAAGCAAGATGCTTAGCCCTGCGCTTCAGGAACCAGTCCAGGGTTATATATATTAGAGTGTAAAATCACTAATATTTATTTCCACCCCCACCTCTTTGGGAAACAAACCGGGACCTCCATTACGGTAGCCAAGCGTGCTGACCATTACACCACGTAGGCAGATATAATAGTATATGTGTATAGAGTACTCTATCAAATTAATGCGTTTACAAATTTCCCAAGTTTTATATGAAGCAAAGATGGTCAGTTCTGAACTACAGGGTAATATCAAATAAATATTTATAGGTATCTCAGCTTGGAATGAAACATCTATCGTTCCTCTTAATATGAATGAAGATGGAAGTCTGAACATCCTTAGACTTACGATCTGGCATTTGGCTGGCTAAAGCGATCACTTTATACGCTTGTCTAACGTTCAACATTCTGCCCATTATTGAACGTCCGTATTGCATTGATTCTTAAAGTCTATATATATATATGCAATGGTCTCGAAACCTTCCACATGGAGGTACGATTTTTGATAGGCTTAGACTTCCATTGCATTAGCTAAATGCGGTAATTACTTCATTACAGATGTGGATAAAAACATATATTTATGACTATTCCAGCAATTTAGTTTTCTGTATGTATATGAATGAAGGCTCCGAAAACAATATTTTTTGAAAACTTATTTTTTTGGTTTCGAAATAATAAGTCACCATTTACTTATTTTGAGAAATACTTTTATGATCTTGACTCGACTATACGCACTTATATAAGATTGACACAAGAACTTTTTAAATTATGACACCAGAAAATAACTAATGCACTGAATGGGATGAGACTTGATAAGACTCAAAAAAACTTCAGCTTTCTACAATGAAAAACCATAAACGAAAATAAAATGACTTTTAAAAATAACGAATCGTACAACATTCACAAACCTTCTTGCATATCTCGATCGTATATCAATTTATTTTAAATATGTTACCCTTCAATTCAAATTTTTACGGAAAATTTCATAAACTTTATCTCAAAAAATGTATCTTTTTCATATAACAGAACTTTGTTTCTTTTATCATTTTTTAAACTAAGTTTTTGTTACCATTTTTTATTTGTTTTTCTATAAAAGTTATGATTTATTATAGATTTTAATTTAACTTAATTGTTGATCAACGTTCGACAGTTCAACTGTATTTTTTATAAAAATAAAAATGTAATAAACTGTAGTATAAACGAATAAATGACATCAATATAAGGGCATTCTTGAAATAATAAATATTATGTAATTACAAATGTATTGTATGTATATATCAACATACAAATATTTTTTAAAGCACGGTCTAAATTTTACAAAATCCCATTTTTCAAACAATTTTTGTATTTGTTTTTTTTTGTTTTTCAGATTTTTTTGTTTGTTTTTTTTTTGTTAGCTGGCGCCATGAATATGATGACTGATTTTTAGTTTGTTTTATTTATTTTATTTTGAAGTGCAATCTCGTCACTAAGTTTATTTTTAGTTTATTTTATGTTTTTAAAATAGAGAATTTTTGTTTATGACCAATTACATCACTTGTATTGTTTATTTCAGTTTATTTGATATTTTGATTTATTTCCTAAGGCCATGTAGTATTATTTGAATAACATTTTTAGAGAAATATTTTTAAAAATATATATTTATTGAAAGTTGCGGAATATGACGGGTCCACCTGTTAAATATTTTATTGTATTGATGTATTTGAATTGATTGTTAATAATTTATATTTGTTATTTATTGTTACTAACTATTTAATTTATACACTTTAATAAATTTATTTTTAAAAATTTAAACTGTATTTATTTTATCCCTTTCATATAAATACAAATATGATTATAAGCATTTTAATTTTAAGACCCTTATCTTTATTCGGTTAAAAATAAGAATTTAATGAAGAAATTAAAAAATATATATATATAAGTCTAAGTTAGTTATTATGTACGAGTGGGGTATTTATCGAACTAACTACTCAATTATAGAAACAGTATATTATATATATATTAAGAGGAACACCAAGAAATACTTGTTGTTTGATTCCTTTTTCCTTTGTCCACCTCCGTAGTGTAATGGTCAGCACGCTCGGCTACCGTTCTGGAGGTCCCGGGTTCGATTCCCAAGGGGGGTAAAATAAACATAAGTGATTTTTCCACTGTAATATTTATTCAATATTACCCTGGACTGGTACCTGAAGCGGAAGGCTGATCACCTTTCCTTCATGTGTAAACGATCAAGATAACACTGCGTTTATATGACGCAGTGCCCTATGCACCATTGGGTGCGGAAGAGGTTTTTTTTTTAAATTCTTTCGTATATTGGTTGTATTTTTGATAGATGTGGAATTTTGACTAATTATGTTACGAATTTGAAAATCAGTTCAGAATTCCAAAAATTATTATTAGGTTTTCTACAACTGGACACATGAGATGTATTCAGAATAAATTCAAAAACATCTTAAGGAGTGAGAGCCTTAAATAACATTATTATAATTCTACCTTGACCAGTTTTTTACTTTTTTTTACCATACACTTAAGTATTTACCCTACAGATAACTTATCAATTTAAATTATAAAACTTCATTCAAGAGAGAGGTATGGAGAGTAATTAAGAATGCTACTAAGTCTTTAAAAATCTAAAAGCTGTAAAAATCTATCGTTTTAGGCAGAAAACATCAGGAATGGTGGCGAAATAGTTCTCTCATGATTGCATAGGCTCTTTAACCAGTGTCTAGAGGAAAGTTTTACTCCCGTCGATTGGAGAAGGGTAGTTAGAATGCCTCTCTATAGGGGAAAGGGTTCTGGGTAAGGGATATGTAGAAAGAATGAGTGAGGAAAGAACGGTAAGACGAATTAATAAGGCAAATGTAGTCGAAAAAAAAGGAACAGAAGACCGATGAAAACTTTAGACCGGGGGGTATAATCAAATTTGTCAAATACTTGAAAGCAGTTGGGTCAGGAGTCGAAATAATCGGCGGGTGTGTATGAGAAGGTACACGAATGCGGAAGAGACGAAGAACGTTTGCAAAGAGAGAGTGGTATGGCGTTCTATTTTCTTAACCTACCCCTGCAGGGAAGCGGTGTGATGATTAGTTAGGTAATGAAATTATAAATACTTAGCCTTTTTTAATCAAGAATTTTTTTTATCACGAAAACCTACAACAGTCAGTAATTTAGATTTTATAAATTTGTATGGAATTAAACATGTTTTAAATTATTTATGACATATCGTGCAATGAGTAAATAATCTAATGTCTGAGGATAAATAATAATAAAAATACTAGTAAAAATATGGATTTAATGTCAGACAGCGGAAGCGAAACTAGCAGTGTAGGTACAACAGAATCCTGATACAAACCACAATATGTGAAAGGGAAGCATGAAGTTTACAAAAGAAGGATAAATAGAGTTTGAGTACGATCACACAGACGAATGTATGGCAAAACAATGTATGGTATGTGTTAGAATAGTGAAATGAAGAAACATGCTGAGCAGAGCTGAGATATATCAAAATCTTTAAAATGACATACGATATGGTTTGGACTTGAAACAAATGAATGAGAATACCCATAAAACAAATAATTTTAGTGAATGTTGTAAGAAATCAGAGCAGGGGAAGACCGAGAAAAACATACCATGACAAGTATTTCAAATACTTCAAAGTTATAAGGTCAGGAATCGGAATAATCAGCTCGTATGTGTGAGGAGATGCATGAATCTGGAAGAATCGAAAAATGTTTTTGAAAAATCAGAGTAGTGTAGCGTTTTATTTTCTCTGCTAACCCTTGCGGAGAAGCAGTATGATGGCTGAAAATAAAAATATTATATATATATTTTTCTGTACTTAACATAATATTGGCTTTATTTTTATTTATTAATTATTTGTTATATTTTCTCATTTGTTTATTTTACATATGCTTCTTACCTTATGTTTTTCTCATTTATTTCTTTTAAATAAGTTTATTTTGCCTATCTTTTTTACCAGTTTATTGTTTTTTATATTTTGACATGTATTTGTTTTGGTTATTTAAAAAAATATATTTTTTTTTTACTTTATTATTTGTTTTGAATATTGAAAGCATTAACTTTGTGGATAATCTTGATAAATTATTTCGAGAAATAAAAATACTTTGTATTCTGATCCACTCAGATTTTTATTTTACCAACTAGTTTCGGCAACAACCTGTTGCCCTCTTCAGGGTTACATTTATAACTTACAGTTATAAATGTAACCCTGAAGAGGGCAACAGGTTGTTGCCGAAACTAGTTGGTAAAATAAAAATGTGAGTGGATCAGAATACAAAGTATTTTTATTTCTCGAAATAATTTATTATTTGTGTTCCAGTCTTTTTAACCTTAATCCCATTTCCTAATATGAGAAATAGAAATTACTCATCGGGAATATTATATTTATATGATTTGTGTATGTAATATGTTTTGAAAAATGTATAAATAAGTAAATAATGTAATTATTTTTTATAATATACTTTTTTACATGTAAAGCCGTACAATTCCCGACAAATAAAATTAAATAAAATGTCAATAACAAAAATTATCAAATGACTTAAAATATAAGTAATAAAGTATTATAATAAATAAATATTTTTCTACAGACTGGTACCTAATATATTAGACTGATCACCTGACTAATAATAAAATGAATTAATAGTATAAATTATAAAAGAAAAAGGGCTTTGAAGGACCATATACGTAGTTACAAATGATTTCCTTTTGGTCGCCATAAAGGCACCAGAGATGGGATTATAAACCATCACGAGTTCCAAAAATTTTAAATATTCTTGAATCGTCACATGGTATATATTTTTTTTGGTCAATATTTCTCCTGCATGGCGTTAATTCAACAATAAATAAAATATATATTTATGCTTAATTTAATTAGTCAAAATGTAAATTTGTGAAAATATAATTATTTTAAACGGGTTTTATAAAATATTAAATAGAGAGAAAAAATGAAATATGTAGTCATAATTTATAAAAAACGCATCACTTTCAATCTCTCAAACAATTCGATAGCAATCTAGAGTAGTGATTTAAGTATATGTTAGCTTACATACATACAGTGATTTGGGTGTGTTTCTTGACGCATGTGATTAGAAATTATAAACCATGAAATAAATGTAATAACTTTAAATATCGTTGTTCCGGTAGAATAAGGTTTATTTTTGCATTGAAATTGGCAGTAAAATTATTATCTAGAGCGGGTTATTTAAACACCATAAAGTTGCGGCTCAGTACTGCAGATAATGGCTTCAAACTAATTGCCAACTAATTATTTAAATATAATAAATAATATTCCTTATCAGTAGGTACTCAAAATAAAAAATTAAAATGAAATTAATTAAAAACAGTCCAAAATAAAATCATAAATTGTCAGCTGGATATAACAAGCAAGAATAACAACATTTTGAGTGTGTCTAAATACTTGTTAACAAATCTGGATTATCTCCAATTAAAGTAGTAATTTTTCATATTATTTTTTGACATCTCATCAAAGATGAAGAAGAATATGGAAGTCTGGGAATTTACGATACATCTTCAAACCCTTATCCGCCCCCCAATGGTGCATAGGGCATATAAAAGCAGTGTTATCTTGATCGTCAACACACGAAGAAAAGGTGATCAGCCCTCCACTTTAGGTACCAGTCCAGGGTAATATTGAATAAATATTAGAGTGAAAAATCACTTATACTTATTTGACCCCCCCTTGGGAATCGAACCCGGGACCTCCAGAACGCTAGCCGAGCGCGCTGACCATTGCACTATGGAGGCGGATAAATGCACTATGGAGGCGAACTATACATATTTATATATAATATATATATATATATATATATATATATATATATATATATATATATATATATATATATATATATAGAACTTCTGAGAATTTGAGTAGTGTGGTTGTCTATAATGGGTAGAATTGGTGAATATTACACGAGTGTAAAGTGATAACTTAAACCAGCCTATGACGGTCGTCATCCCCGTAAATGACCAGACTTTCATATTCTTCTTCATATTTGATGTGATGTCAAATTAACTTAATTCCTGGATTATCAAAACAAATTAACTTAGTTATACTCTTCTTTTTATTCTTCTATATCAAAAAATAATAAGCAAGAATAAGATTTAAAAAAAAAAAAAAAAAATTTAAATCTAAAAAAATAAACTTTAAACAAGAAAAACATTACTGAAAACTCTAGTCTGGAGCATACTGTTATATGGAAGCGAAACGTGGACTATCGGGTAAGCAGAACGGGGGCGGCTGGACGCGTTTAAGATGTGGCGCATGTTGAGAATCCGTTAGTAAAAGCATGTAGGGAACAACGTGGTACTAAGCAGGGTTGGGGATTCTAGGCTGGATAACTAAATAAAGTAACCAGTAACCATGCTTTTTATAAGATACAAACTATAGAGTACGACCTAGTTTAAACTACATGGACCAAATTATCTACGACCGGGACACGGGACCATAACCTGAGACTTATCTTATAGGAGTTAATTTTTATATTATTTTTTGACATCTCATCAAAGATGAAGAAGAATATGGAAGTCTAGGCATTTACGGTTATTTAAGTAGTGTGGTTGTACATATTTGGTAGAATTGGTGAATGTTACACGTGTGATCACTTAAGCCAGCCTATGACGGTCGGTCAGCCCCGTAAATGCCCAGACATCCATATTCTTCTTTATCTTTGATAAGATGTAAAAAATTATATTTGTTATTTGTAAAGATCAATAAAAATTTGCGCGTACTTAAATGTTGTGTCAAAATTTCAGAGCAATCGGTGAATAATTTTACGAGATTTTGGAGTTCGATAAAACTTTTGTTTAATTATTAAATTTACATCGTTTTTCAACAATAAAATCACAAATTCACATTCACTTATCGTTTCATTTTTCCCAACACCATTATTTTCATCATTAATCTTGTTTTGTAAAAATTAAAAAAAATATTCATCAGAAAAACATTAACAAAACACAAAAAAAAATTATTTTCACTTTTTGGGAATATGTCGAAGAAAAGAAAATGGGCATTAACAAACAATAAAGCAACAAGTGAAAAGTTGTAATTATCCATATGTTATGTTGTAAACAATCATTAGACCTTCAGCGAAACACATGTTATCGAGAAATGCTCTCACTTTTGAAGATCATTGATAATAGCCTTTTTTATAAATGGTTCTATTCACAAAAATTACTAATTCGAGTGCCCGAATTGGCCATTGCAAATCGTACGAACGTAAAATAAAGCGATTTATTTTTTAACCTATTCACTCACCTTTTTATTTAAGGAATTAATCATTTTGTATAATTAAAAAAAAAGTTTTTTGACTGACCTAACTTTAATCAAAATTACTTCACTTAAGAGCTTTTAACATTAGGTTATTTTTATGATTTCTAAACACAGATGAAGTAAAATATGGAAGTCCTGAAATTAATAGGACTTACTACCTGTCACAGACTGGTTTAAGTTATCATTTTATACACATGTAGTATTCACCATTTTACTGTTACGATATTATCAATGATATATATATGTCGTATAAGTATGTATTAGGAGATGCATGAATTTTTGAAAATACAAAGTATTTTGGCGTTCTATTTTCAGAAAAACAGTGTTAAATAGTAAGTTAGTTCTATATGAATATCATCTACAGCACACTTAAAATCTTATTCTTAAAATAAGAGCTGAATCCAAAAAAAAATATGGTTGCAATAGCTTAATAAATTCATTCCCTTAAAATAAACACATTTCATAAGGTTTTAAATTTAAAATATGATATTGAAAAACAGAATCGAGATCGAAGATGTAGTTAGGTGTGGAATACAACGAAGAAGACAATGGTATGCGCATGTGATGAGAATGGAACAATCCAGATTTCTCAACATTGCATTGCATGGTCAACCCCAAAGAAGACGACTCCCGGGCTGCTTGACAGCTGGAAATCGACATTGCAGGTGGCTTATCCCTGAGAAGCAAGTAATAAAACAATTAATTAAGAACAAGCCACAAGGCTTACACCAAAAAGAAGAAGAAGATATTTTTGTACATTTATGTATTTATATGGGTATATTTTTTCTCGATTCTCATTAGTATCCTTACTGCCATCAAACCTCATCCTTTAGTTTTTTCTTCTACCTCCTTCCCTAAACTCCCTTTTTCCTTTGCTCTCCTTATTATCATCTTTTGTGATTATTGTGTTTTTTTTAAGTCAATTCGTAATTTGTGTTTTTTTTTAATATTCAAGTACTATCTACCCTTTGATTGCAAACAGCTTTATATGGTATTGAACGTTTTGATCAATATCACTAGTCTGTTTTTGGTTGGTTGGATGATATTGCTTTTTAGCAATAAGTCCGCCAATGTACTTATTTATTTTCTGTACATGAAGTTTAAATAAATAAATAAAATATTTTTTAGAATAGAAAATAGATTAAAATTTAAAAACTAGAAGTCAACGTGTTAAGATTTGGATATGAAGATTTTAAATACCTATTCAACACGTGTTAATGGAAAATTGATTTCATAGTTTCACTTTTTCTCTTTTAAGGTGAAAACAATTGAGAGGTTACTGTATGCTGTTTGCAATTAAACAATTTCAAGACCAACTTTTGAAATCATAAAACGATATGAAAGCATCTTTTTCGAGAACGAGTTTTCGATAAGTAGTTCAAGTCGATCGTTTTTCTTCTATATAATTTAACAAAAATGATGTAAATCTAATGATATAAAGCAATTCAGTCAATCTTTCACACTTTTTGTATTTGTAATATGTTTTGAACGCAGCAAATACATACATTAACTCTGTAAAAAAAAACTTTTACGTGTGAGTTTTATTTAACCGTTGAAAATCATTTTATTTAAAGATCAAACATACATGGATGATGCCTGTAATGATAAAGATGCAGCGTGTTAAATTTTTTAAGTGTTTAAAAATATATATTTTTAATCAGAAGTGAAACTGAGACTACTGTAATATTATTGCTACTTTGTTGATGCTGTCGAAATCGATGGTTTTGGTTAAAATATGGAAGACAGTCTATGAAAGAGAAAAAATATATAAATTGTGAGAAAAAATGGCTTGATACTAACTACTTCACCCTAAATAACATCAAAATTAATTCAATTTCAAATAACCTTTTTAACTTCCCTCAAACGCCTCTTAAAACTCTTCAAGCTATTTTCCTAAAATCCATAATGACTACGAGTATTTTAACGTTATAGTATATTTTACATGTTGATGTCCTGAATTAACGAAAATAGACAAAACTTAATTTTAATGTATGCAAATTGATAAAAACTAAGATTCGAATTTAAAAAGCCCTTATTTTATCCTCCCAAGGTCTACTCGTATATCTCAGAATTTAAGGGTTCCACCTTGTGGGGTCCTGTCTTGCAACACGTTTCCATTGCCATTTGAGTCTTGCTACGAATATCTTTTCTACATTTATAGTATGTTATTATTGGATAAGGTAATGCCAATGACACATTATCGTTTAGTGTTCATGTTGTCTGAGATACATTTTAAACAAATTACTACTCAAAACCATCTAGTAAAATAATCTTGACATACGCATTTAAAAATAACCCAAACATATATCTGGTACACTTAATGAAAACAAACATAGAACCACAGGATCACAACACAGAAATATTTCAAACAATATAAGAGTTTGGTTAAAGAAACTTTGAATTATATGCAAAAAGCTCCTAATTGACGATGTACGCAAAAAAATTAACCTTTATTTTTTCCAAAAATTAACAACGTATCATATAATATCACAACAAAGCAGCCTTGAGGTAGTATCATATGAAAAAGGCGTTATATGTTACATATGTAATAATGCTAAATTAAAACATTTTGAGTGTGTCCAAATACTTGTTCACAAAATCTGGATTGTCTCCAATTACATGAGTTATTTTCATATTATTTTTTGACATCTCATTAAATGCTAAATCAAATGCCCAGACTTTAATATTCTTCTTCATCATTGATGAGATGTCAAAAATAATAATGCTAAATTATTATTAATATTATTTTACTGTGTCACTTGCATATAGGTATCGTGTGTGATAGATACTTTGAGATGACATATTATGTATACTACAGACCATCACGCCATTTTTCCGCAAGGGTACGCAAAGAGGATGGAACGCCACACTCTCCAGTCCTTACATACACTCCTCGCTTCCTTCAAATGCATAAATAATAAACCATATCCGCTCCCTAGGTGGAGCATATGGAGTCCACAAACTGTCTCCAGGCTTTTCTGTCGGCTGCCAGGTCCCTTGCATCCTCCCAAGTCAGATCCGCCTCCCAAAGTTCTGACGAGAACTGCCGACGAATTGTCAGCAGTGGTCGTCCTGGGTGGTGCGAACCTGATGCCTTGTAAAAGAGGCAAGCTTGATTAAGGCTCTCAGGAGGCATGCGGAGTACATGGCCAAGCCAACTGAATCGCCTTTTCTTGACGACAGTTGTGACCAAGATTTGTTGCGTCCTACGCCTTATCTCTTCATTCCTCACAAAGTCAAACCACCGAACGCCTAAAATTCTCCGCAAACACCTATTCTCAAAGCTTAGTACAAATGCATACATCTGGTAATACTTGCCCTCCAGTTATGCAGACTTTTGACACCACCAGATTTTAGATTCTGATTTATCTGATCGTGCCAAATCTTTTTCAGCCGTCTTCGTTCTGTCTGTCCTCTCACATTTTTTATGTATTTAATGGATAAGGCTTGAAATGAAATAAAAATAATTACGGGAAATGTGAAATAGAAACTTCTCTTAGCTTGATATTAAAACAATATACCCACATTATTAAACCAGTCATAGTTTTCCAGTTCCGAGTATAGTTTCAAATAATTTCAAATTTTCGGAGTTATCTACCAGCCAAGATGAAACTTAAATGGGCTGTGACTATTTTATAGTATTTACGCTCCAAAAAATTGTCTAATGACATTACCGAAATTTCAATTGAGATCATTATTCTATCAAATTATTGAATGTTTTTTCTTTCGTTTACAGTTTTGGAGTAAATAAAGTTTTATTGAACAATACCAGTCAATCTTATTAGATTTATTTTTGTTTTTATTTCTTCTTTAGTTGGTATTTGTATGAAACAGAAACAATGTATCAATGATACTGAAAATAATGAATCTTAAAAAGAAATGAAAATTTTCGCTTTTATACTGATATAACTAGTTTTAAATATATTTTTCTTATCTATTTTTTTATTCAATTACAGTATTTATACTTTAATTTAAAAAAGAGGTTGAGATGATTTGGGCATGTGAATCGAATGGTACAAAAAAGTATTAGGCAAATATGGTTGATAATAGAAACAGAGGAAGACCGAGCAAAACTTGGAGGTATGAAGTATATCAATAACTTAAAAATGGTCATGTCAGTAGTCGAAATAAACGGCGGGTATGTATGACGTGATGCATGCATGTGGAATAGCAAAGATTGTTTACAAATACAGATTGGTGTGGCGTTCTATTCTCTCTGCCTACTGAGAGATAGAAGATGTCGTCAGGCGGGAAAGGTAGCGAAGAAGACAATGATATGGGCATGTTAGGAGAATGGAACCATAAATACTTCCCCACATTGCACTGCACTATCAACCCCAAAGAAGACGACTCCCGGACAAACCACATAAGAGATGAATGAATATCTGGGAACAACATTGCAGAAGGCTAATCACTCATAAAAACAGGCCACAAGACCTTCACCAACATGAAAAAAAATTATCTTATCTGTATTAAGTGGTGTTTAGGGCACTGCATAGGATCGAAATGGTGCCTTAATTATAAAATTAACTAAGTAACCTTCTCTCCACTTATCACGGAGATAGGGGAAGAAAGTGAAACGACATACAACTGTGTTTGCAGACATTCTTCGCCTCTTCCACATTCATGCATTTCCTCGTATTATATTTCCACTCCATGCCAGACAACTATTCAAGTTTTCTTCAGTATTCTTTTGCTCTAATTCCTCTGCGTCTAATCGACATCTTTAGACCAATCTAATGATGTCGATAACGACGAGAAACGGTCGCTGGTCAAATAATGTTTATGTGGAAAACAGTACAATACTTATGTAGTTTTATTTTATTATAAAAAATGCAGTTTCACCAAGATATGCCAGAACAAAACTTAAATCTTTATATAAAAGGTTAGTAATATTAGTATATTTTCTTGAATGTTTTTTTGCAGATACTTTAAAAAGTGGTTAAAACAAAGTTGTTTTATTTTATATCTATGAGATTTTTATGTCTACCGGACAGACATAAAAATCTCGGTGAATGATTATATATTAATATTACTAACATATTTTTGTAAAAAAATAAATAATTAAAAATTACTAACCACAAAGTAAATGCTTAAAATATTAATAATATTAAATGTTTCCTTATTTCACCATTCAAACATCTGAAATACATTTTTTTCCAAGGAAATATATATTTTTCCAAGGATATTTGAAGTAAAAACAAAGCTTTAGATACATATCGCTTTTGTTGAAATATTTAGTAAATTTACGTCACTTCTTTATTATTATATAATCTATCCACATTTCGAAGAAGAGAATCTTGTCTCCGTAGATTTCTCTTGTCGGGAAATTGGCATATTACATCCTTGGGTAAATCGCATCGGTCGTACGAAACGGTATCTCGATCAGAGTTAAATATTCCCCGTACCCAGGCAAGATCACTGGAGCATGAAATCTGAATAAACACCTCCGCAATTGTTCAGGCCACTTCAGATAACGCCAGTCCATAGAGAACCTTAGAACACCGGCCCGGGCAGTTCCGCTAACTTAAATTACATATTATTCCATCAAGAACAGCAATAAACCCTCGGACATGAATTAGTTTATGTATATCAAAGAACAGTATAATGAAGTACTACAAAACGCTATTACTCAAGTGTAACGAACAGTCTTTTGCTACGTTCGACAGCTAAAGGATGCACGTTGTTACTCGCATCGGTTCCGGTGAATACCCCCATATGCCAAAATTCATGTCACAGTAATTGATAGCAGTCTTTCGGCTTCCGATTCTATATAAAAAGATATCGATCTAGTTACTTTTTCAGTTCTAATTCGATTGCATAGGCAAGCGCACCGCGCCATGTTTTGATCTATCACGTGTCTGCGTGAAAGTAAACGCGAGTGGAGAGTGCTCAGTTAGTGGCATGCATCACACCGCAGTGTGACAATCATTAGACTTAATACCCGACGCGTCCTGAAAGTGCAACCATGAAGCGCCTGAAGCTCGAGTGTTTAAACTTTGACTCTTTCGTTCTCACTTTCGTTTTGCTGAGCTTTTTGAATCCTTGCGCGAACTCACAAGGATCAAATAATGCGAACACTCTTACGCGATTGTGGAATCTGAGTAGGAACAATGGTGCGAGAAGTTTCGATAGTTTTAATTCGTCTAATTTCAGTGCGTCGCCGCAAACAAATAAGAGGAGTTCAAGATTATCCACAACCTTAAACGATGAACAAAATCATTTTGGGACGTCATCACCATGGATTGCGAGAACTCCAAACCATGTTCTCAAATCAAGGATTGACAGTGCTAATGATACGCTCCAAAGATATCAACATTCGATACACAAGAAGCAAGGAGTTACAAGTGATCCTGTTATCGTTCTACCGTCTGATATTCTCATCAAAGATAATGACTTCAGTCCCAGGATGATTCCTTTGGAAGATGAAGATGATATTGTCATTAGTGGACAATCATCTGAATTTCAACCGATTGGTAGAAGTCTTAATGCTTTTAAAACAAGAACGAATGCAAAATCCTTAAAGCTTGATGATATCGCAGCAACTCGTCACAATAATAAAACATCAGGTCAGTAATTCACTAATTTGTTTATCGATTACATGGGCGGAAGCTTAACTAAAAAATCAAAAGCTTTTTAACTTTGATATTAACCATTTTACTAACTCAATTAACATTTTTTTTAAATAAAATAAAATCATTTATTCTTTTTATAAAAAGTGGGTTTTAATATTTTTTCGTATTTATCAATCGAATTTATAACAAACTAAAGAAGAACATTGCCTACTATTATTCGCTTAAACTAATAATATTTATTAACGAATTCTTTTATAATGTGAATATTATTAAAATTCAATAACTTCGAAAAGTTTCTTGTTTATTTATTTTATCTGTTAAAAACTTGGTTTATTACCATATCCATTGGTCAACTAAAAATGTTAAATGAATCGTAATCATAACCAGTTTTGTTTAAAAAAATAAAGTAACTTATAATTTTATAATCCAGCAAGTAATAAATTAATCGATTTAAAAGACCTCATCACACAAAAACAGGTTTAAAAGAAGTTACTAACTCGTGTTACTAACACGCCGTTAATAACACCACTTAATACTCTTGCCATAATTAAAATCTTTTATTAAATAATTATACCATCATCATTGTAATAAAAACAAAGTTATCTTGAGTAATATAAATAAGACTCGTTTATTAATTTGTAAATTAAAGTAACCATTTCACTCCACATCAATTCATTGTACATGCATTCATTGTACATGTTTAAAATATAAACAAATTCTCGCATGGCCATTGCGTATTCAATATAATACAGTACACACTATGGAATACAACTTATTGTAATCATTTTTAAGAAGAAAAAAAAGATTAATTGAAGTGAAAGAGTGAAAAATCAAGCAATCATTGTAAAACAAAATATGTAACAAATGAAAAAGATATATAGGAAAATTTGTAAGAAAATAAAATTTATGATAAAGGGGATTTTTTTAGGAATTCATTGATAAACCGACAGCTTACAGGAAAAATGAAAAAGCCTCTTCCTGCAAAACCATAATGTGGTGAATTGATAGTTCAATTTATTAGTAAAATAACTATCTGTATAATGAAAATCGTTGCCTTTTTGTGAGAATATTCCAGATTCTTCTTATTATTAAGTGAAAGCTTTTCTCAAAATGATGATAATCTCAGTAATTCACCTTATCAAATGCTCAAACTAATTACTCTCTCTAGGACTCTTGATATTCGATAAGGTGCCTCAAGCACTCAGTTGCGTAGTCTGGCACTGAAATTTTCATTTTAGTATAAAGTATATTATCTTATTCATTGATTCGGTGGATTAATTTTGTGGAAAACGCTTTTTTTTTAATAAAAAAATTAAAATCGTGCAAAAAACCCCTTTTGAGATTATTATTGTAAACATGACCAGTTTCGAGTACTACGATGTTCTCACCAACATAAGAAAATATGAAACTGCTTCATATTTTCACGCATTGATCAGATATCTGCAGTTTTTGAAACACCTCGTGGTTACATGAATTAACTCAAAAATGGTCTTTGCCAAAATTTTATTTGTTTATATATAGTTAATTTAGATCATTGGCTAAAAGATATGATGGAATATCAGATAGATCTGAAATAATTAGTTTAGAATATTTTTTTTGTTCTTTAGTGAATTTATACAATTTTTAACCATTGATTCGTGAACTTTCATTATTATTATTAACATAGAAACGACTAGGTCAACTTTATGTTTTTTTTCTATTTTTGAGATGACATAAAAATAATAAAGAGTTACTTAATCTCCTATTTCATCTGTTCTCCTTTTCTTAATATTGCCAACACCATTGAGAGAAATGGATGTATAAATAAAAACTAATTAAAACACAAAATAAAGTAAAACAATAAATTTGATACATTAAATTTATTACACTAAAAAATAACAATATCATACACTTTGCCGTTAAAAAAACATTTTTAATATGATTGAATAAACTCCTACTAGGTAATTTTTAAATGAAACAAATATAAAAAAAATATTGATGCTTATATAAAATTTCAATTTATTCAATTTGTGTATAATTCAAACTCAGATTGTGTCTTAGTCTACCAATAATTACCCATATTAGCCTTATTATTCATTCAAAAATATTCATACTATCGGATTCTATACGCATCTTCAATCATAAATTTTTAATTCACCATAAATATATTTTACATTTTTTACAGATACACACCCAAAGACAAAATGAATAGTAATGCACTTACACTCCGTAATTTTAGATACACACCATTTATCTAACAACCGAAATACTTGTAATTTGATATTAAATATAATAATCTATATATGCTCAATTAGGCAATGTTCTGGTCTAATTATCTTACTCATTTTATTTTAATGTTATCTGAGATGAAGATTTTGCCACGCCTTATAAATAATTTATATTAAAATTAGACCAAAATCATTAACATTAAGCTTTCACCATTCAGTTATAGGTAGTTTCTAATATAATTGAATTAGTCCGTTTATAGATAAGTAAAAAGTAATAGGCATCATGACAAACATATCCAATAATGTACGTTAACGTTATTCGATTTAATTTTAATATTTTTCTTAAATAAAACAAAAAGCTGTTCTCAATGTATAAATATAAGGGTATCATTTTTAATCAACTGCATATTTCAAATTAAAAAAAAATGTTAAAATGCTTTTAAAAATGTTTTTAGCCGACTTAAATGAAATTGTATAAGTTCACAAAAAAATGTATGGAAAAATATATAGAAGGTTTTTGTCGGTCTTTTTTTCATATATATATTGTAAATTAAATTAGTTATTTGTTTTTTTTTAATCCTTTTTTATTGTATAAGTATTTTCGTTATTTTTCTATGCCGAATGTACAATAAATTGAATAGCAATAAATATTGATAAACAAACCAGTCTGATGATGTCAGTTACGATGAAACACGATCGCTGGTCAAATTTATTTGGAAATAACTATTTAGTTATTTTATCATAAAAAAGCAGTTCCACCAAAAAATATCCTTACCTAAAAGCTTTAATAAAATTTAAGCTTTACACAAAATTTAACCCTTAAGATTCATTTGATAAAAATAGTAATAAGATAAAGCGTATCACCTAATAAACGTACATAAAAACACTTAATTGCATAGATTTCGAAACGCATAGAAATTCAGAATAGAAATAATTTTCAGATGATCGAATGGAGAAAGTAGAAATTGAAAAATGAAATGCGTTCGATTATTAGAATCGAATTACTTTTCCCATTGTTTCAATTAGTGTTATTACCATCACAACACCACTGCTGCCGTAAATATGTTGTACTTTATTATTATTTTGATTGCTTGACCGCAGTAGACTACTCTAAGCCGGCAATAATTTGTAATTATGTGGTTAAGCCTAAAAAATACATTACCTTTGTTTCAAATCTTCTATAAACAATCAAAAAGAAACACTGAAATTAAGTGTCATGTTTGTGTTGAAATATTAATCATTATATCTAAGCAAAAGTCGATAAGACTCGAAGATTAGATAAGAAATGATTGTTATTTATATAAAATAAGAACAGGAAATTTAATAAGGTTTTGTTAAATTATTTTTTAATAGGCTCTTATTATGTTTCAAACATCAAGATTAACCATTAATATTTTGGTTTGTTAATGTATTTATTTTTTGCCTCCATAATGAAACGGTTAGTACGTTTGACTACCACGCTTGAGGTCCTAGCTTCGATTCCTATGGGGGTCGAAATAAATATTGGAGTTTTACACTCTTCAATTTATTTCATAATATTTTGTAATGGTACCTGAAGTGTAGAACTAATAACCTTGCCTTCGTGTAAAAAACGATAAAATCAACATTACATGAATTTGATACAGTTTCCTATACACCAATAGGTGCAGATGATGGGGTCAGTATTTATTTTTGTTCTTTTTTGGGTTAGATTCCAAGGAAAAGAAAACGAGTATCGGTTTTTTCTTCAAATACCTGAAAAAAACACACTGGATTTTATTATTTATTTACATATTTGGCATTTAAATGGCTTCAAGGAAAAAAGTTGTCCATTTGAATATAAACATAAAACACTTAAGCAATACGATTTTTGAGTTTATTAATGTAAACACGAATAGTTACTAGAACTACAGGTGTTATCAGTCACAAATGAAAATGCAAAACTGATTTATATTTTTACCTATAGAACATCCGCAGTTCTCAAAACTAGTCATGTTAACATTAGTTAACATAAAAGTGGTATTTTAAAGGATGTTTTTTTTAAAGGTATACAAATTCAAATTTTCCGCAATAAATTGATGGTGGCACCCACCGTCACGTGTTGCGCCATTTTGTTGAAACCTTAGCTCTGTCACATCAGTGCCACTCAACTGAGGTACAAAGAAGTCATTAATCATAGTTCTGTAGCACTCTCCATTGACCGTAACGTTCTGACCGGCATCGTCTTTTAAAAAAATATGGGCCAATGATTCCACTTGCTCATAAAGCACACCAAACGGTGACTTTTAATGGATGTAAGGGCTTTTCGACAAAGGTTTCTGGGTTTTCTCCACTTCGAATTCGGCAATTCTGCTTATTGACATAGCCATTTAACCAAAAACGTGCCTCATCGGTGAACAAAATTTTGCGATGAAAAAGAGGATCAACCTTAATATTGTTTACGGCCCATTCACCAAACCTACGACTTGCAAAATCACAAAACGTACTGACTACAAATCAACTGTCAATTGTCAAATTGACAGTCTATAGAATAAAAATTTCCGGTTCAAAAACCAAACCTCTAAAAAAAACAACCTACAAAAGTATTTTATTTTTATATTTCAATTTGCTTTTTAATGTTTACATTTTCGTAAAACCTCTTATTATGTGTAAGCTAGAAGTTAAAACTGCTACATTTCATTTTATTTATAGCCCTTATCCGCACCTAATGGTGCATAGGGCACTGCATCAAATTTACGCAGTGTTATCTTGATCATTATTTACATGAAGGCAAGGTGACTCTTGCGCTTCAGGAACCAGTCCAGGGTAATATTAAATAAATATTACAGTGTTAAATCACTAATATTTATTTTCACCTCCCCCCCTGGGAATCGAACCCGGGACCTCCAGCACGGTAGTTAAACACGCTGACCATAACACCACGGAGGCGGACACTGCTACATTACGTAGGTAAATAATAATGTAAAGAAGAGGATAGCGCATGAATGCAGGATTGCGACGTGGAATGTAAGAGGACGTATGGATGAAAAAATGAATGAACTGTGTGATGTAATGGAAAGTAAGTGTTTGGATTTGTTATGTGTGACTGAAAGCTGGAAAAAAGGTAGCGGATCGATGGAACGTGACGGCACTTTGATTCTCTGGTCTGGACTCCCGGAGTCAGATAGAGCTTGTCGGGGCGTCGCCGCGTTTCTATCACCCAGGATGGTAGAATGTATGAAAGAGTATGTGTTCGTCAACGCAAGACTCATGTTTGTCAGATTCAAAGTCGGGTTAACAAAGCTACTTGTTTTAATAGGATATGCCCCCGTCAACTCCGACAGCGAGTCTGAGAAGGATGAGTTTTGGTTGAATGTAATGAGTGTGATGAATGGAAAAATGAATAATGAAAAGGTAATTCTGGCCGGTGATTTGAATGGCTGGGTTGGTACAAGGAGAGACGGTTTTGAATCAGCGCTCGGTTTGTATGGAGATGCGAGAGTGAACGATAATGGGAAGAGATTGCTAGAGGTGTGTCTGGAATGGAATCTCTTTGTGTCAAATACTTTTTTTGCACACAAGGGAATCCATCAATATACTTGGGAGAGATGTGATGAAAGGTCTATTATCGATTATGTCGTCATTGACTCTAGATTGAGATCCGCCACAGTAGACACAAGAGTGTTCAGGGGGGCCGAAATGGAAACAGATCACTTTTTGGTGGTTTCAAGAGTGATTCTGTTCCAAGGGTGGAGGGCCAAAACGAACAAGGTGGCGGCTCCTTCTAGAGTCAAAGTAGAAAAGCTACAGAATGATGACATAAGAGTTAAGTTTGAAACAGACGTATGCAACAGGTTGATTGCGGAAGATGTAAATGAACTTAGTATAAATGAAATGTGGGAACATCTGAAAGGTAGTGTGTGTGAATCCACAAAGGTAGTGTGTGGTACAGCGGTACAAGGAAGGAAAAAAGGCGATGCGTGGTGGGATGATGATGTTAAAGATTTAGTGAAAGAGAAGAAGAATGCGTGGTTAAAGTGTTTGGCAGTGAGGAATAAAAGCTCCGCTGAGTATGAATCGGTTAAAAAAGTATACAAGGATTGTAAAATGAAAGTTAAGCAAGGGGTGAGTGAACGAAAACGTTTGTTGAGGAAGGATGAAGGAGTGAAAATGACAAAAATTTCCAAGAAAATATAAACATTTTCTGGAAAGAAGTCAAAAACTCCCGAAGTCTAAGCTTGAATGGATGTACGAAATCGATTGCAGCGAAAGACGGAAAAATGGTGACGAATGAAAAAGATATAAAAGAGAGATGGAAAGAGTATTTCGAGGAGGTGTATGAAACACATACGATTAATAACGTTAGTGACGTAAGTACATTTCCCCGAATATGTGTGAATGATGTTTCAAGAGAGATAAGTATAGAAGAAATTAAGAATGCCACTAAGTCTTTGAAAAATGGAAAGGCTCTAGGTTTCGACAATTTTGCCGCAGAATACGTCAAGAATGGTGGCGAAATAGTTCTCACATGGTTGCATAGGCTCTTTAACCATTGTCTGGAGGAGAGTTATACTCCGGTGGATTGGAGAAGGGCAGTTATAATGTCTCTCTACAAGGGTAAAGGTTCTAGGGTGGAATGTGGGAACTATAGAGCAATCAGTCTATTGAGTGCTGTTGGCAAGATGTATGGTCGAATCCTTATTGAAAGAGTGAGAACCATAACAAAGGACAAAGTGTGGGATGTCCAGAGTGGATTTATGAATGGGAGAGGATGTACGGATCAAATTTTTGCCTTGCGCAACATTACTGAAAAGTTTTTGGCCAAAAACCAAAAGCTTTTCTGTGCTTTTGCGGATTTGCAGAAAGCGTATGACCGAGTTGATAGAACGAAGCTGTGGAAGGTATTATCTGAGTATGGGGTAAGCAGTAAACTTATCCAAGGCATAGCATCCTTGTACGAGGATAGCACTGCATGCATAAGGGTAAGTGGTTCATTTTCATCCTGGCTTAGCATCTCTAAAGGTGTTAAGCAGGGATGTGTAATGTCACCGTGGCTGTTTAACCTATACATGGATAATTGCATGAAAGAACTGAAAGATTTAAATGTTGGAGCCAGAATGAATAATTTGACTGTCTGTTGCCTTTTGTATGCTGACGATGCTGTTCTTCTTGCCGATAGCAGAGAAGACCTGCAGGCGTTGGTGACAAAAGTGTATAATGTATGCAAGGAAAGTGACTTATTGATGAATGTTAGCAAATCCAAGATTATGGTTTTTGAAAGAGAAGAATGCAGATCTGAATGTGAAATATTGGTAAACGGAGAGATTCTGGAACAGGTAGATGATTTCGTGTATTTGGGTAGTATGTTTTCTAGGGATGGAAAGATTGATAAAGATATAGAAAGGAGAGTGAATGCTGGGAACAAAGTGAACGGTGCACTGAAATCAGTTATAACAAATAAAAACCTATCAGCGGAAGCTAAACTGGCAGTGCACAACGGAGTCCTGGTTCCAACTCTAATGTATGGAAGTGAAACATGGAGTTGGCAAAAGAAGGATGAAAGTAGACTGAATGCAGTCGAAATGCGATCTCTCAGAAGAATGTGTAACAAAACGATGTATGATAGATGTGCGAATAGTGAAATAAGGAAGGAATGCAAAGCTGAGATAAGCATTATCGATAAAATTAAGAAAGGTGTGTTGAGATGGTTTGGACATGTAGAACGAATGAGTGAGGGAAGAACGGTAAAACAAATTTATGAGGTGAATGTTAGCGGGAAAAGAAGCAGAGGAAGACCGAGAAAAACATGGCACGATCAGGTATGCCAAATACTTGAAAGTGGTCAGGTTAGGAGTCGTAACAATCGGCGGGTATGTATGAGGAGATGCATGAACGTGGAAGAGGCGAAGAATGTTTGCAAGGACAGAGTGGTGTGGCGCTCTATTCTCTCTGCCTACTCCTGCGGGGAAGCGGCGTGATGGTTAGTTAGTTAGTTAGTTAATAATAATGTTTTATGTTTTGAACATTGAAATTAACTTTGTGGATCATATTGATATATTATTTCGAGAAATAAAAATACTTTGTGTTCTGATCCACTCACATTTTTACTAACCAACTAGTTTCGGCAACAACCTGTTGCCCTCTTCAGGGTTTAATTTATAACTGTATTGTAATAAATTAAACCCTGAAGAGGGCAACAGGTTGTTGCCGAAACTAGTTGGTTAATAAAAATGTGAGTGGATCAGAACACAAAGTATTTTTGTTTCTCGAAATAATATAATAATGTTTTAACTGAGATACTTAAAATAGTAAGAGTATTGATGAAAGTAGCGTTTAAGTTGAATGATAAAAATAAAAATTACTGATCATGAGGCAATTTAATGGATCATTGATCTGTTTCAAGATAGGAATGCTTTATTACGAAGTCTGTCTTTAAATGCTCCACAGATCATGACCCGAGATTCAATTAATTGCAAACTGCTTACTGCAGTGAACCATCGGGTCATCATCTTCGTCGTTTTTTTACGGTTGAAAAGTCAACCCTGCACTCGATTGCATTTTTACAAGAATATTGATTTATTTCAGCAATAACGAAAGGGGTTTAAATAAATATTTTGTTTTCGTAAGACATTTTTGCGTGATATTAATAAAAACTAACTAACTAACTATCATGCTGCTTCTCCGCAGGGGTAGGCAGAAAAATTTGAACGTCACACCACCCTGTCTTTGCAAAAATTATTCTCCTCAAAATGAGATGTACACACTTCCATTTTCTTGCATATAAAAACGATAGGTCTACTTAGATAGGAATATGAAAAATGGGCATTTACAGGGCAAACGACCTGTTACTATCCGGTTTTAGAGATAACTTTGTACACTGTGTAGCATTCACCATTCTACCGATGATTGAAAACCACATTTCTAAAATTTACAAAAGTTGTATAAATTCTTGAATCTAATCGTTAAATTACTTAATAAAAAATAATAATTTTTTACATAAAGATCCAACGTAGAAAATGCCTAATAAGAAATTTTAATATATGTTTTTTTCAATTTATGAAATATCGATATTTTCACGAACTATTTTCACTTTCATTCAAACTTTTGAGCGTGCATTGCATACAAAGGCAAACTATGACGTCTTGTTTATCAAGTTCTTTTAATTAAAGCATAATCAGTTAGTACTTGGGTTAGAACAAGAGAAAGATAACGCGCATAATTGCATATTATTATATGTGTTTAAATGCACACATAGTTACACGCAATATTAGGATATCATGGAGACGGTACTCTTCAACACCGTACTACGTCAATCATAATTGAAATTTCATAGTGCTATCATTCTGAGAAGTGTGCTACAAAACGATGTATAAAAGATGATCAAATGGTGATATCAAAGGAGAATGCAAAGCTGAGATAAGCATTATTGATGAAATAAATGTTCAGAATCAAAAATAAATATGGGAGTCAACCACTTCAATATATCGTTCCGAACATTTTTTATTTGTCGCCAATAGAGGTTATAGGTCAAAATAAAATATGTTACAAAGGCAAAAAAGGAGTGGGTGATCAAGAGTTAATTATATGAAAATTATAAAAAAGTTTTATTTTCCTCTCTCTTTTGTGTGTATATAAGGTTTAAATAGATAAAAACCTTTGTAAAAATAACTCCACCGACAAGACATTTTAAAATATGGTTATAATTGTTCTTTGAAATAGATAAATAAAATTTATGTCAATAATCTTTTAACTAAAGAAGAGTGCAACGAATCAGCGGTGAAATAAATGAGGGAAATAATGTAAAACGTGGATGCACTCGTATAAGCTGAAGAAAACCAAGTAAAACTAAGAACAATCAAATACTTCAAATACCTTATTGAAAGTGGACAGGTCAGGAGTCAGAATAATTGGAGGGGTATATGTAACATGATTCATGAATTTTAAAAGCGAAGAATGTTTGAAAAGACAGCGCAGTGTGGCATTCTATCCTTTTGCTTGAAGAGAAGTGGCTAGATGGTTTAATTTAAAGAAATGGAGAGCATCAGACTAGCAACGACTGGCAATCGACGAAACCCGATTACTGGTCAAATAAAATATTTGTGGAAAAAACTAAAATGATTGTTATGTTATTATATTACATACAGTTCTGCCAATATCAGTTTTAAACGAAAAAAATATTTTAATGTTTACTTTACATAGAATATCCTAGTATGTTTACGTAGGTAATTTAAATAAATCAGTTTTTATAGTTTACCTTTTAAGATGTCATATTTTAGGTTCAATGGTTACATGGGTACATTCATCTAAACATGTAGTTATAGGTTTCGAAGAAGAATTTAACGTTCATAATATTTTATACAAAAAATTGTCTCATGGTAATTTGCAAGAAAAATATATGCAATTCTTTGCATGGCTACAAATCGTTACTTTAAACGAGTAATCATATATTTGATACATCGTTTTTACTAACATCGATTACCTATTTTGATGACTTTTTTAAATGGAATTATCATTAAATATTTCACATTACTTTATGTAGAACAGTTAAGAAAATTCGACGTAAAAAAATAGCATGCTGAAAAGTATTACAACTAGGAAATTATACGTTTAACGACTATTCTTTTTTTCTTTTAATACTTAAAATATATAAACGGCCATTTGGTTGTTTTGCTTGACCGAATATTAAACTGTCGATAGCGTGGCGTATAATTTTGCTGAAACTTCTAGGGCTTGGAATGATTCACTGTTTTCATTTCATTTATCGTGCCACAGATTGGAAACAAACATAATAATTTCAGTGACAGAACAAACGAAGCGAGACAAATTTGACATATTTCTTGCATTGCGTGTTGGATTGATACACTTTTTCCACTTTAAAAACAGAACTTCATCGTTATTTTTATTTAATTAAGATTTATTACATGATACCCTTAACCCTTTGAGGCATTTTTTTATGATTTGAAATGTGTTTTCAGAAAATAGTTTTATTAAATATCTACTGATTATGTTTTGAATATTGAAAACATTAATTTTGTGGATCATGTTGACATAAAATTTTGAGAAATAAAAAGACTCTGTTTTTTTAATCCAATCACATTTTTACTAACCAAATAGTTTCGGTTACTTACTAACAACCTAGTTAGTGACTAAAAATCTGTTGCCCTTTTTAGGGTTTAATTTATTATTAAACATTTATATAAAAATGAAACAGTGTACAAGTTATTGGGTTTCTAATAAAACTAACTGGGAAACTAGTTGGTTGGTAAAAATGCGAGTGGATCAAAAAACAAAGTCTTTTTATTTCTCAAAATAATATATCTACTGATTATCTCACTTATAACTATCAATGCATTAACAACCATGAGGTATTAATAGAGTTGTTTTATGTTTTTAATTTTATTTGATTTTCTTTTAATAATTAAATTCAAATTAAACATTGGTTTTATCTCAGCTTACCAAGAATTCAACAAACGTTTCATTCGATATGCAATGTGAAAGAGCGTTTGGATGTTGTAGTTCATACCCTCTCGTCCATACTTAGCTGGTCCACCGAGCTTTTAATTTTTAAATGTATATACTTACTTGCATTACTGTTTTACTTTTTTATCAATTTTTTTTTTTTGGTAAATTGATACTTTTTTTTAAAAATTATATGTATTACGGCTCTTTAGGCATAGCATGTGTTGAGCCGAAATACTTACATGTTAATACATTATTATTATTTATTTATTTTTTAATTACTAGATTTAATACATTACATACAATAGATACAATAATAATTTACAGTAGAAAGGTTTTACAATAAAATGATTTTAATTTTCCCCTTGTCCCTACCAACGAGAATTACAGTAATTGTGTGGTAATATTTTTTTTTGTAAATACATACTCATTTTAAGTTCAGAGATTGTTTATTTCACTGTAAAATCGTATTCCTTTAATTTTTCTGATACATATATAAAACGTTCCGACAATTGAAATGGATTACAATCTTTAAGTATCTTTGAAAAGATTTTTTTTTACAATCAATGTGATAACCCATTGATGAATTTCAATAATTTATATTTCTTATACTCGTAGAATATATCCGATAAAATTTTACTCGGAATTCAAGTGTTAGAGACCGTTAAGAGTAAATTAATATTTATATCCACATGTTTATTTGTGAGTTATGATGAATTGCATTCAACTATGATATTTATGTTCATTCTTGAAAATTAGTTGAAATACAATGCACTAGAATTCTATCAATTAACATTCCAATACACATGTTGCGCCTGTTAGTAGAGCTAGCTACACACATACGTATATACGTATAAAGGGTGTTCTTTTAGAGGTATACAAATCCAAATTTCAATAAATTGATGCTGGCACCCGTCGTGTGACATGTTGCGCCATGTTGTTGAAACCACAGCTCTGTTACATAAATGCCATTCAACTGAGGTACGAAGAAGTCAATTTATGGTATGCACACATGGGCAGATGATATCGTTCACTAGAAATGGCTAGTCGAGGACGCTCTCTCAACAGTTAGTGAAACATGTATTAGTAAAAAGAAAGGGAGAAAAATTAACATTTGTTTATATTATGTCTTCAAAAGGATTATGTTCGTTGTAAGAAATTTGATGCCAAAAAATACTGACAAAAAATTATTTATGGTAAAATTACTTAAATAGACATTCTAGTATACAACAATGAGTATCTAATATATTTTGTATGTTAAAAGTATGTTAACTTTATTGCATGGTAATAAAACACTCTCCGTATCATTCATCGTTCAATTTATGAAATGCAACTTAATTTTTTTATTTGGTATTACACATAGTGAATGAATGATAAAGAGAGTTTGATACATTTAATATTTCATTTATTTTTTGAAATCTGTTGACACGCAATGCTATCACAGTCAATATAGTTCTTTTGACTTGATGATGGATTTGTCTTTGTACAAACGTACAATTTATTGCGTTTAACAATATTTTATAGCGGCATGCAATACTGTTTACTGAATTCATTTAACAAGCTAACATTCACGCCTATACTTGAATATGTTATTAACTTATTACAATAGAATGCGGTATTGTCATATTTAATAACATATCATTAACAACACTAACATTACTCAAGTCTCAACATCATATGGCATATAATATACATATATTGGGATACAATTATTTGTAATATAATTTCACCTTTTTCATTAATGCACATTCTTATAAGCACTTCTAACAATATCTAAGCGAATGCAGTCGTACATACTCGTATATAACAAGTATCTAAATCAAACAAGGATTAAAATTTTAAACTGTCGAGACTCATAATATAACACTATAATATATTTTAACTTCATTTTTTTTCATATCTTAGTTCAAAATACTACATATGTAAAGGTTTTTTTGCAAAAAGTATAATATTTCAATAGTACAGTAACATCTCATTTTCAAACTCATATTAATAGATTTTCTTCTGAGCCAGATAATTTATCACGAAAGTTTTATTTTTTTCTTCTGTGTATGGATTCCATTTAGAAACTACCGCATTAAATACGTAGTAAAGATAACTTTTACATTTCTTTTATTCTTTTATTTGTAATGGCTTTGGCATTTTGAAAAAGTTTGTGAATTTGTTTTTTCATGAAGTAGATGTTGATTTAATTATTATTTTTTACCGAATACTGTCGATGTTTATGTTTTTAATGCTACAAAATAATTCAGTATGAAATTCTTTCCGGGTTGTGAAAAAAACATTATTTATTATTTTATGGAGTCCTCTAAAATTCTCATGGTGTTATGCACACTTTTTTTTGTGATTTCATACTATGTTTGCTAGCCTAAATAACTCCTTTTTTTAAACATCGTGGTACAGTGGGTTTAAACTAAGAATCTCTGACTCAAGGTCCACGATACTTACAGCAAAATCACAACCCATGTTTACTATCCAAAATATAAAAAATATTTCGCTTAATTCAATCTTAATCTATTGTTTATCTTAAATATATCACGCTTTTATCATTTTCATTATTTGATCACATTCATTTGAGCTTTTTCAATTTTCATTGTTAAGTTCAATTTTCTATACATTTAAAAAATCTATACTTTTTTGTGTTTTTTTTTCTTAAAGTAAAAAAATTTACATTCTTTTCTCGTTTCTACTCTCAATTTTTTACTCTATCTTCTTATTTCAGAACACTTATCTCTTCAAAGGGCATACTCGAGCAGACAAACCCCCAACAGAAACACTACCACATCAACGTCCTACACAAAATCTTCCAAAGAGATCTATGAGACAAGGAAAAAGAACCCACTCATCAAAAAGAAATATCGAAGATTCATGCTACCATTACTGATCGCATACAAACTGAAGTTCTTTACACTTGTTCCCCTTATGATGGGTGGGCTTGTATTACTTGCTGGCTCCACAGGCCTTGCAGGATTCTTCTTCGCCCTGTTTGCAGCTGTTATGGGGCTAAAAGGATCATCAATCGCGGGTGGACATTAAACACAACATACTCATTTTCAAAAACAAAGACCACATAAAGAAAATTTTTATTTAAAAAAACGTGCTTACATGTTATGTTCATATACTTTTGTGATTCCCACATCATTTTTTACACCTTTGTTATTTATTGTTTCAGAACTCACTTTATAGTAAGACTTATTAAATTGCAATTAAAACAGTTATTTTTTACTACTTGAGTACTCATGTGGTAAAAAAAACATGTGTTTCATTTATAATTAAATTATTATACCTCTTTTCGATGCGATATTTCGTTGGTCAATTTTATATAAAGACCCTTATACAAACGCGTATTCGCAAATCATACTACGCGGTATATACAGAGTGGCACAAAAAGAATCACCCTATCGGAAGATGTTATATTTTTTGCAAATGGTGTCGTACATCAATCATATTTGACATTTGTTAACTAGACAGCGTATTTTACAAACAGATTGATGAAATGGGCCCAAATATGTATCAATACTGGTGACAGCCACTTGATGGATATCAATTTTACCTACAAAAAAAATGGTTGAGGTTCAAATAAAGATTACCATCCCTCGCTATTCAAAATCAAATTGAATGATCAATTTTGAGTTACCTTGAATCTGTATACTACAGCTCTCTAGTTCTCAAATGTCGAATATGATTGACGTACGACGCCATTTAATAAAATTATAGCATTTTCCGATAGAGTTATTAATTTTGTGACATCCTGTAATAAAAAAATCGTAATATATAACACGAGCATCAGCTAGATTGTGATATACTTATGTGAATAAGTTTTATTTTAGTTCACAAATAAGGGTACGAAAATAAAAACCAACGATTTTTGAACCAAAGTATTTTTAATTTAAATATTTCACTATCGTTCAATGAGAGTAGGTGACTTAAATTCATACCACACAAAACATTTACGTATAATATTGCTAGCTGGTTCAATTTTCAGTATTATTTTTACAAATGTATAATTTCATCGTTTTTAATTTCATTGTTTTGCATAAACACCAAAAGATTTTTTTTAAATTATTGTCTAGATTTTTAGGTATTATTAATTATTAAAATAATTATTTTCATGGGTATTATAAACCATTAAAAAAACGTTTGCATCATAATATTCCGAAAAAAAATAATTCAATAATTTTTCATTTGGATATTTTCATATAAAATATTACCTCAAAATAAATCAAAGTCACAAAATACTTACGAACTGCATTTAGTGAGTTGATGTCATGTAAAACAATTAATTTTTAATTGATTAATTAATATTTTTAATTAACAAATCCTTAATTTACGGGTTGCAATATAAGTTATTATAATTTTTGTGAAAATGATTTATTTTATATATTACTAGATTTAGTTATTTATTTCAATTATTTATTTTAATTTTAAGGCAGAAATTTCATGCTTTCAGCTGTACAAATATAAATTTCGCTTAATTTTTCGTTAGTTTTGTCGCCTAAAAATATTTTTTTTTTTATGTTTATATATTTTAAGGAAATTATTTATTTCTTAGTGTCATAATAATTTAGATATACAAAGATAGGTACCTACATCATGTTAACAATAATAAAAATGAAAAATACAAATGCTTTTTTATTTACATATTTAACACTTACAAAAAACATTAACACTTTCCATACTATAATTTTCATGTAAAAAATAAACCCATAGTAAACCCTAATTACAAGACCGGCGAATACAGTCTTAAATTATTTATTGTTTTGGCTTTATTATTATTTTATTCATTTAAATATAAAGAGAAATATTTGTGTTTTTATAATTTACACAAATATTTCAATTTAATACTATTTCTGTGAACCTAAGCGGCTCATTATTAGAAATAGACATTAAATTGTGATAAAGTGGGTTCGAACTGAGAAACTCTATCTTAAGAGTCCGCGACACTAACCACGGGACCACTTTAAATATTAAAATCAAACACTGATATTTAGGATTTACGAAGTAGTTAGATAATACCTTAATATTTTGATAATAACTTCGATGATGCCCTAACAAGGGGAAACAATTGTTACGAATTTTATTTTTATGTTTTTAAAAATAAAATAACAATACTTAGTAAAAATCAATGTTTGATTTTGATACTTAAAATATTGAGTCTTAAATTGGTCATCAACCCTAAAATATTTAACATTTCAAAAGGAAAATTCGTGATTCGAATTAATCAACTTTTATATAATTATAATTTTTATGTGGTTCACATCGAAGATAGGTAGGCGATGTCTTAAAATAATTTATTATTTTCTACCGATGATTAAAAAGACTGTTCTTTCGAGTTTTATTAATCATGTAAGCATATCTGACAAGAGTCTACGAGATAGAATAAGGAATACCTGGATAAAATAAATACGCAAGATTGAAGATGTCGTTAGACAATGGAAGAGTCTGGATGGCATATGAGGAGAGCCATCCCCCACATTGCATTGCATGGCAAACCCCAAGGTAGACGATTGACTGGCGGACCACCAAAGAGGAAGATTAGTAATATTTTCTATATTATTACTATTTAAAGCATTTACTTTATGGTTAGTCATTTTTACTTATTTATTTTTTACAAAAATGTTAATAATATTATTATTTAACGGTGAGTGGTTATATACTAATATTATTAACATTTTTGTAAAAAAATAATAAGTAGCAAGATTAATAGACGAGAATCGACATCGCAGGAGGCTAATCCTTCTCAACTTTTTCAAAGCCGCAAATAATTTACACCGCAGTGCTCACCGACTCAAGTATTTTTTTGAAATAATAAAGGTGTCTAAAAATATATTTTCGTAATATTTATTAAATTATTATCAACTAAAAAAATATTATATGTCACATCGATTGTTAGAATTTTATTCATGAAGTTAAAATACTTTCAAATTTTCATTGTCAGACAGGTTTTTATTTTGAATTACCATTATTTGAAGTCCAAGTGACTCTGAAATCTAGCTATGGCTTACGCAACACCGTTTATCATGTCCCTACTCAGGCTTAAACTTTATAAGTTTCATAGCCCAAGCCAACTCGTGAATGAGTTTATTCTTTACGTTTAAAGTTACTTTAATTTTATGTAATTCATGAGTGAAAATTCTAGGCAAAAACACTCGCAATCAGACAGGGTTGTCACATACGCATGTTTTATAGCTTCGGAAATATCTCGTCTCTGGCACCAATCAGGTTAAAAACAAGCTGCAAGGTCTACACAAATAGAAGATGTTAGCTAATGAAATGAAATACCATTTGAAAAATGCAACTGTACAAAATTTAAGAATAAAACAATTTTACCAAAATGCATACATTTATGTTTTAATCATTCCTATTTTTAATTTTAAGTATTTAGCCTGAAGAAAACTTAAATATATAAATTATATCACAACAAATTATGGAAATAAAGTAATTAACAGCAACTGGCAAGTGAATGAAATAAAAAAAAAATAAGCAACAAGCTTTAAAACAGAGCTTAACTGAAAAAAAACAAAATCTAAATATTTACAGGGCTTATAACATGTCATAGGTTGGTTATGTTGTTACCTTACACACACGTGTAAGCACTTAAATACGAAAACTTTGATGAAATCAAAGAAGATAGTAAATTATTTTGTTCAAATTTGACATTAACACCCATATACTGGCTATCAAATATTGCACGTAGAAACTGCTACGATTCTACAAGCTAGAAAATAATAACATTATTGATATTGTTATTTCTCACTCTATTAACAATTCTACCAATATCGACAACCACGGTGCTCAAATTTTTTGAACTCCTACATATATCTTATCAATCTCATCAATCTCATAACACTGTACACGTGAGTTCACTGGATCCATCTATGGTTGGATTTGGAAATTTTTTATTTGGCAGATACCCTTTTATTTGGATGTAGGCAAGGTCCAATATTAAAACCAAAATACATGATTATCAAAAAAACATGTTTTCGAAGTGAGCATATAATATTTTGGTTGGTTGGAAGATATTGCTTTTTGGCAATAAGCCCGTCAATGTACTTATTTATTTTCTGCACATGAAGTTTAAAATAAATAAATAATATTAGACTTTATAAAATTAAAGTTCAAAAGTTGTCATTCGCAGTTGACGTATTCGCTACGCAATGCACAATAAAAACAACATTTAATAGTTTTTAAATCATATTTTTTAAATTATATTTTCATATGGTTTACGGAGTGCGTGGAAGTTTTTAGTAAGGGAAGGCTAATTAACTATGAGTATTTCAATGTTTTAGAATTAAGTACATAAACCCTGATGATGACAAGGTTCTTATCGGAACCGGTTGGATAAATATACCAATAAAAAGCAGTTGAAACAAAGTTGTTTTATTTTATAAAGTTTATAAAATATGCCACAAATAATCTGCGAAAAACATTCAAGAAAATAGTATTTTAATTTAAAAAATTGAACAGAATTATGATCACATATATTCATCATTTGATTCATACAGATTCAGACATAATTATTTATACAGACAATATACATATACTTAAGATCATACTCTTGTACTTGAATAAATTGAGCAATTCAGTACATGAGTCTTAGCAAGTAATATTGAGTTGATATAAATATAGCATACAGATGTAACGTATATGAGAATGTTAGTTTTAAAAACCGATTTGGGGGAATTATTAAAATGTTGCATATCAAAGAATTTTCATAAAAATATTCATATATTCAATGATTGAAAAGTAAGTATCGAGTTTTTTTTTTCCAGTATGTACTTGTAAAAAATAATCAATCAATTATATTTCTAGGGTCTTCCTTGACGAAATCTTCACATACTTCGGACGATGCCCTGGAGATTTTTGCCAAAAAGGGAAGAAAAAGGCACCACAAGAGTAAAAAGTTAAAGAAGTACATGCTGCCCCTTCTCCTTGCTTATAAGCTGAAATTCTTCACACTAGTGCCAGTTTTTATGGGGGCGCTCGTCTTACTTGTAGGTTCTACAGGTTTAGCGGGCTTCTTTTTTGCCTTATTTGCTACTGTTTTGGCACTTAGGAAAACGTAAAAAAATATATATATTTATTTTATTTATTTGGGAATCGTACAGCTTTACATTAAATAAAATTTAATGATAAAAAAATAGTTACATTCATTAAAAAAAAGCCAATTACACAATTCCACATTTATGTTATAATAACGATCAAAAACATCACTAGATAAAAATTTAAATAAAATGTTTTGCTAAGATGTTCATCGTTTAAAAATTGCGAGATACGAATCGTATATTTAAGAAATGGCAATGACTGTACCTGTGAACAGATTTACAGTTGGACAAATTACATATATCACAATATATGTATTCAACTAAAAAATAAATGAAAATAACAGCTTCATACTTAATTTGAAACTGTAAAACTGGCGAGGTATTTTTTGTATTCTTTCAACGCTCCCGTCGGCTAGTATTAGAATAGCATCAGTGATCAACTGATCTTTATATTGTAATTGTAATAAATGCACTGCATGGATACAATGCAGTGCCCTTTGCACCATTGGGTTCGGATATGGGTTATAGGATTATTTATATTTTAATAAGATTAGTATTAAATAACATTTTTTTATATTCTTCTTCTGGACAGTATTATTAAGGTTTCCCACAAACTACTATTTATTTATTTATTTGCTAAAATTGTGAAAAAAGGTGTTCAATTGTGCATTTAAAAATATTTTTGTGTGAAAAAAACTTATTCTATATAATTTAAATTACTTATTGAGACGAAAGTCTGTGACTGTTATTTTAGATAACCAATACAAACATTACATCCAATATATAATTGTTAACAAATTTATTTGAGAGATGAGTTTTTTTCAAACACATTGAAAAATATTTCATTGCCCTAGTATTTCTGTAAATAATGTTCTCTCTTTCCTTTTCTGTTTATTGATAAGATTGATGTATTTATTTATTTATTAATTTATTTAATGTGTTTTATTATAAGCACCGAATAAATAATTAAAATAAAAAAATAAATAGTTTTTTCTATCCCTCTATTTTAGTTTGTAAGTATTGTATTTGAATTTAAAAATAAAACATATGTGTAAGACCTTATTTGGGTTTATAGATGTAAATACGACTTTTGCGATAACATCTGAAGGGACATCAGTATGAAGAGCCAATATTACTGTGATATTATTTTATGGTGAAAATTTGAAAATATCTACTGATTATAATTTTTCTGAAATATAATAAAAAAGGTTATCTTCAACATAAAAATATAGTTTTTAAGAAATTTTAATAAAAGATTGTTCATTGATCAATTGAAATGCGAAATTGATAACTTATGTGATTTCTCAACATATTAAATTCTGTGATAATTTCATGGTTATTGGTCTTATCCATTTTTCTCTAGGTATTTTATTATAATTTAGTTCAAATTCAAGCATTGCCTTTCAATAAAGTAATAAGAAATTGTTCAACGATTATCTATCGAACTTTTTGTGCGCTTCCAACTTTATCAACTGCATCGTAAATGTAAAGTTAGGTACGCCATCTTATTAGTTTCGGATAATAAGGTCTAACAACTTTTCATCAATTATTTGTTTCTAGTTGAAAGATTTTCTTTATATTACTGGTATCATTAGTGAACAATGTTATTTACTGACCACAACTAGAATCAGTCCAAAACAAAGTAAAATATAATAAATGTTTATCGTTTTCAAATTATGATTACTCGTATATTCGTATAAGTAAAAAATGTTGGTATGAAAAACCTCCCTACCGTTGGTTTTTTAAAGAAAAAGAAAATGGGTCGATCACGTTTTCTGAACATATTCTCCTAATATAAATTAATGCAGTTAATAAGTCTTTAATAGAGAGTATTAGTAGTTATTATAGAGATTCATTTATTAAAAGTAGGATATAACTGGAGTTAGTTTAACGCCTTTATTTATTCTATATGGAAAAACCATGACATGATCGGCAGCGAAATCAAAATATGCAAAACATGTGTGCAACCCATCATGCCATATGGAATTGAAAGCAAGGTGGACACCGTAGCCAAAAAACATGCGCTAAGAGTGTCAGAAATGAAGACTCTAAGAAGCATATCTGGCAAGAGTCTTCGAGACAGAATAAGGAACAACAGGATAAGGACAACGAAGGAGACAATGGTAAACACATGTGAGGAAAATGAAACCATCCAGACTTCCCTAAATTGCATTGCACGGCCAACCTTTGGGGTGACCACAAAAGAGATAGATTGACAGGTGGGAATTGACATCGCACGAGGCTAGTCTCTTTTAAAACAGGCCAAAGGCCTAAACCAAAAAGAAGGAGAGATTTTTTTTTTCTTCTTCTTTAGCCTGGACTTAATAACAGGACTGTGTCCTGTTATTCTTGGAATCAACTCCTGGGAGGTGTATAACCAGCTGTCTTTCTATCGTTAAGGTGGTCATCCTAGGAGTCTGTTATCTTTTACCATGGTGTCAGCTGCTATTCTCACCACTCGATCCGAATTTGCTCTTCCCACAAAACGTCTTCTAACTCTTCTCCATCGCACAGCATCTTCGACATTGCAGATTCTTCTTATTTCAGAGCTTCCTACTCTGTCGCTAAGTGCATGGCCTGGGATATATCGTAGAGTCTTCATTTCGGTGGTTCTAAGAGGGCTTTCCGTTCTCGTGGTGTTATCTCTTGTTTCTATGCTGTATATCATGATTTGTCGTACGCAAGTCTTAAAGATTATCACCTAAAGAAGAGATATTTATTACAAAAATATTTAATAAATAAATTATTGTAGACATTTTAGATGTTTTGGCATTATTCAAAAACGTTTTATACCTCTGCAACTCGGACAATTATAAGTCACCCACAATGCGTGAACTTAAACAATGCGTGCAGCAAAATAGTGTCAGTAATAATTTGAGTCCTCACGACCTCCAATTATGTTAATTACTGAAACAAATCTCCAAGTAATTTCATGCAACAATTCACCACCTTGACTGCACAATCCAGAAATACTATATAACCATTTACCGAGGTGCCACTAAGCATTTGAAAACCAGTAACCAAACAACTTACAGCAAGTATTGCGTTTGGAACAAAATCAATTAATTTCTCTTAGTGATGAGATCCTTCTCCAAGGTTTATTTGATTGATTGATATTTTTGGCAAAATGAGTGTCTCGTGGTTGAATCAGAACTTGTTTAATGGGTCTTTGCAAAACGGATACGATTTTCCGAATTCGCGAAGTTTTTATAACGCTTCAAATCAAAAAAACAAAAGTGATTTTAGTGTTAAAATTTACATGCAAAAAAGCGCACTGAAATAGAAAAATGCAACTAAACCCGATGCAGATAAGTTTTCGTTTGATGACAAAAGGATAAATTCAGTAAATTATGGTAAGCACTTGATATTTGTTTACAATAAAAAAATTGCATTTCTTATGTTTTTATTAACTCGAGTAGGTTGTTTAAATATAAAAATAAAACACTTCTTCGTTTTTGAGTTTATTCATGTTTACACGACTAGTTAAAGCAACTTCAAATGTTCTCATCAGCATGTAAAAATACAAACTTAGAAATTCAAACATTACTTTAAAATACAAACATTCTAAACTAACTAGGCGAAACATATTACTAGAGTACTAAGTAGATTAAAAAATCTGTGTTAAAATTACAAACTTATTGAGTTCGTATATTCACCTGTTAATATGAAGTTATTGAAACTAGTCATGATTTCATTGATTGACTCAAAAGTTTTATTATACAAATATTTTATAGTTACATATTTTAATCATCGTGTTATTTCACAAAGTAATGCCAAAACAATTAAAAAATTCAAGTAAATTAATGAATTATAAAGAAGATCTATCCACAGTGAAGTTTTATTTTTCAATATTACATATTATCTTTGACCACAATGACCATTTTTAAACTGCCTCATCTATTTATCTCTTCATCATTTTTCTCCGTTTTTACTTATATTATATGTTCGTATCCTCTTAATTTTCCAATTGTGTCACTTTTGAGGTACTTTTGCACTGATATTTTTTATTTTCATTCTTTCCTCTTTTCTCTTTTCCTTCCATGTTTATTGATTCGGCAGTCATGTTGTAGTAAAGTCTATCCATTTTTAATAAATAAATTTAAAAAAAAGAAACAGCTCGAATCCCCTCTTTAACCTTCAACGTCCCAAGGGCCCAACTCTAAATAAAATTAACTTCACATACGGTGTTTGCAAATGATGCAGATTGCATCGAAACACGTGTCACAATAGATTTTAAGAAATACTGGTATTAACTATCTGTAAATTGAATTAAAAATACGAGTGAAGTTGATAATAATTTAATTTCAATAAACTGATAGATACTCATTTACAGTAAAAAGCAAAAAAGTAAATCTCGATAAACATACAGGAGAATTTGAAGAAAATTGGGACGAGGTTGGTGACGAACAGTGGGAGGAGGGATACGGTAACCAAGACAGTCATGGACATGTCCATGATCATGGACACAAGAAGGGAAACAAGAAGCACGGACATGGGCAGAGTTATGCAGAAGGGTGCGGTCATGGCTCCAACTGTGGCTGCCAAAATACGCAGAAATATAGTCATGGACATGGGACTAAAAAGATTATCTTGCCAATGATGATCGGTTTGTTGACTGCCAAAGCTATCATGCTACCAATTGCTATGAAGACCCTAGCCGTATTATCCTTCAAAGGTAAATAAAACAAAATATTTAATTTTTTAATTTCTAAATTTATTTCTAAAGTTATTATTAATGCAAAGGAAGATCGAAGAAAACTTGGCATGATCGAGTATTTCAAATACGTGAAAGTCAGGTTAGGAGTCAAAACAATTGGCGTTTATGTATGAGAAGATTTATGAAAGTGGAAGAGGCTTAGACTGTGTGCAAAGACAGGCGTTCTGCGGAGAAGTTAGTTCTGCCTATCCCTGCGGAGAAGTGGTGTGATGGTTAGTTTGTTAAGTTATTAGTACTAGCTATACCCAACCATGCGTCGCTGCGGCTCGATCTACTGAAATGGAAAAGAGCATATAAAAACAAGCACTTAAAAAAATGAAGGCTTAAGGCAAAATTTTGAAACAAACAGTGGATAAAAAACTTTGAGAGATTTAGGATTTCGAACAAACAAATATTTGCATTTTTACTTATTAGATGTTAACGCCTTGTATGACGTTATGACGAAATGATATTTCAATTTGAAAGGGTTAAACTGATTGAAAAACGTGCTTTTTGGTACTATACTCGCCAGTCTATTAACATGATAACCACTGATGATACAAATTTAATTTTGCTTTAGACAGATAAAAATTAGGCTATTCGTTATAAAAACCTGGATTTTAGCGAATATTTCAACCGAATATTTGAACCGTTCCAAGGAGTTGCGTTTTTAATTCAAAGCAACATTTATCAATAAAACTCACATTTTGTTTTGTTGGTTCACAGAAATTTGCATCAACCGAGGGTAAATAATTAAATTGACAAAGCAAAAATATTGAAATATAATTTAATATTGACACAAATAAAAATAACTGAAAACAATGTGATTCCGTTTTATTTATCTGCAAAACAATTCACTTAGATGTTTTCTCATACTTACCTTTTATTAGTTTAATAAAATGAATCTATGGACTTTTTCTAATGATCCATCATTTTTTATGGAGGCCATTTTGTTTTTTTGTTTGTTAATTTTTTTTAACCTTTGTTTACGATCAAGACGTGACTAAAAACGATTCAATAAACAAAAGATATTAAATATTATGCATTTCATCTGTAGAATCAATAAAGGTATGTAGTGTAATGCGGTTTACGTGCTTTAATTAGATTTAATCGTACAATTTTATGTTTTTTCTCCAAATCTGAACGAAATGCTGTGTATAAAAATTTACTAGGTCAATGATCGAGCAAAAATATTGTGAGAACCCGTTTATGTATGTTGGTATAGTTTCCGAAAAAGGAATGAAATTGTATCTATTATCACAATCAATATTTGGAAATTATACCCTAAGCATATAATAGGAAATTTGTTTTGGTTCTGATCAAAAATATTTAATTGTCAAGTCGCCATACAAAATAAAACACGATAGAAATACCTATATATCTATTTTATTTAATAAGGTTTTCTAATGGTGATTAAAAATATAATTAAGGAGATATTTTAATAAAGATAATGTCAAAGCCATGTAAAAATGCTTTATTACGGCCAAAGCATAAATTTAAATGACACATACTCATGAATGCAAGGCTGAGATGTGCAAATTCGATTAATCTGTCCGGTAGTGAATTTCACCGAACAAAACTGTATCCGGGGAGTGAGTTTTTTTTTTAATTTTTTTTTTCGTTTCATAATTTTATATCATAGTCATTTATAAGCAAATATTTTCAAGAAAAAAATATTAACACTAGTAAACATGTTTTGAAATAAATCATGTGATAAATCATATTTTGTATCTGCCCTACATGTACGGCCATACTCTTGGATAGGTAAAATTAAGAATGGCGGTTTAGTTGATTTAGGCATGTCAATCGAATGAGTGAAGAAAAAGACAATAAAACAAATTTGTGGAGCGAATGTGATTGGTAATAGAAGCAAAGGAAGACCTGAAAACTTGTTATTCAGTGGAATCATAAATCGTGTATTGATTTATAATACTGCGTTAATAAGAGAAAATTATTTTTTAAATTCGATATTTTATATAAAATGATAATCATTTAATATAGGTAATTCAAAAAAACAACGGCATGAAAACTATTTTTTTAATTATTATCATTTAAGCATTCTTCTTTTAAAGAATCAACGTTGCGTTTTATTGACGTACCGTGATGATAACAGAGACGCCTAGCGGAGAATTCTCCATTTAAACTACTTTCTTTTAAGACTCGAACCACTTCCGGGATGGTTACAACTTTCTTCGCAAGATGTCACATTGATTTTCCAACATTGAAATTATATCAGGAAAAAAAAACTTGCTCAAAAAACAACATTTTTTAAGTACCTACTTATAACTTGATCTGTAAATATTTCTTTTAGATATTTTTTTACGTGATTCTTTTTGGTTTGTATTTTATTACAGCTTTTGTATTAAATAAATTACATCGAATAAATCAGAAGCTTGAAATACGTAAAACGCAACAAAACTTTTATATTGATCAGTGCCAAAGTGATCGAGTCTAAAAAGTAAATACAATATAATGAATTTGTGAAAAATTACAAATGCTTATACTAATTTTGTCATTTTTTAACAATGGCTTTTAATTATTTTTTTTTAATTATTAATAAAACATTTGTACTCTCTTAGCTTGAGTTAGATCTGAAGTTTGCCAGTACCTACAGATCTATATATTTTTTATTTCGTTTAGGTATATCATGCCACATTGAAAATCAAAGTAAGATAATTCAAATACTCATTTAGTTTATTACACATCGCTCACTTCTTTCAAGAACGTCAAAAATCAAAAAACCTGAATTTTCAGGAGATCGTTTTTAAAGTTTAAAAATATAATAAAATGTATTAAAAATAAATATCAAGCCACTTATTGAACTTTTTACTGTGCAACAGATCTTTTAAGGAAAAATATTTAGTGTATTTAAAATCATGCCACATTGAAAATCAAAGTAAGATAATTCAAATACTCATTTAGTTTATTACACATCGCTCGCTTCTTTCAAGAACGTCAAAAATCAAAAAACCTGAATTTTCAGGAGATCGTTTTTAAAGTTTAAAAATATAATAAAATGTATTAAAAATAAATATCAAGCCACTTATTGAACTTTTTACTGTGCAACAGATCTTTTAAGGAAAAATATTTAGTGTATTTAAAAAAAATTATTAAACAATACTTTTTCTTCAGAAAACAAAAACAACACTTTTTGTCCTTTAGCGGGTAAATATTAAGTTCAAAATATGCCACTTTTGTTGGAGTACAATAAATTTTCTGGGCATTCCGAAAACATGCACAACTGAAAATTGATGATTTATATTTATATATGACGTTCTTGAAAGGAGTGACATATAAGAAATCAGTGTAAAACGACTGGAATTCTAGGATTTAACAAAATAAAATATCAAATTACTAGTGTTAATATTGATTCGGAACTAAAATGCCTTTATGATCATAAATATGTCATTTTGAAATATTTTTACAGGATTTATATTGGGATTATTTGCTACATTTATGGTGACCATTCTCAGCTTGAAGAAGGCGTGGGAACCAAGTGGTGGAAAGGGCGGTAGTTCCACTACTGTCGAAGTGATTCCAGTGCCATTACATGAAAATTATCACCATCACAAACACGATGAAGTTATCGAAATTCAGCCGCAGAAGCACAAGCCCATTCATCCTTACAAAGCCTATTATTAAAACGAGGATTTCAAATTTACAACATTTTGAGTGTGTCCAAATACTTGTTCACAAACCTGGATTATCTCCAATTAATTGTAGAAATTATTAAATATATTATTTTTTGATACCTCAACATATATGATGAAGATTATGGAAGTCTGGTTGTAATCCCCGTAAATGCCCAGATTTCCATTTTTTAAAACTGTGTTGAGATGTCATTTTTTTTAAATTATGTATAATCCATCCAAACTTTAAAGAAATTTATGTGTGTTTGTATATGTGTGTATGTGTGTGTTTGTGTGTATGTGTGTATGTGTGTATGTGTGTGTGTGTGTTTGTGTGTGTGTGTGTGTGTGTGTGTGTGTGTGTGTGTGTGTGTGTGTATTTGTGTGTGTGCGTATTTGTGTGTGTGTTTTATTGCGTGGTGACACATGTACATGTTTGTTAACATATCCATTTTATTAATTTAACGTTTATGTCCAATGTGTTGGTTCTTATCAATAAAGTAAGAGGTTGGTTATTTTTTTTTGTAATTGCGTAGCTGTCTATTTTTTTCTTCTCAACTCCTTGCCTAATCCTTATTCCTTTATCTTCTGTTTCATTTATACAACAACAACAACAAAAATAACAAAAAAATCGAAAGTATGGCTGATAGTGGCGCCATCTGTTGAGAAATTTGTGAGTTATCAAGACAGTTTGATCCGTGAGACCTGAGATATTCAGGCTTCCACGTTTATTCACCAATATAACATATGTAGGGTGAATAATGCAATGTCTAATAAAATTAATATTAAAATTTATTATTTATTAGTAATGAAGTTTATATTAAACATAAGAAAAAAGTTTTAGTTTAAAACTCATAAAGTGGTTTATAACAATCAACATAAAGTAAATGCCGAATTAATAAATAATATGAGTTTTTGTTTTTTCACGCTTTTTTTCTAAGTTAATTTACCGGGAATATTAAGTAGGGATTAACGTTGACACGTTGGCAAAAAAGTGAAAAAAGGATTACTTTCATCGTGATTACCCTGTAAATATGGAAAATCATAATTTTCACGCTTCTCTACGTTTATAAAAGGCAGGCACTTGTATATAGAACTAAATAAATGTTTGCCTTTGCGTTATTTGGGTTATCCAATCATTTTTGCTCACACGCTAACCACAAGTGTGACTCTTGATACATTTTCAGTGAAAGTTTAGCGAAAAAATGTTAAAAATTCTTTTTTAGCGAAACTAAATGTTTCGAATTGGTAGAAAGAAAAACATTAGTAGCTGTTCGTTTGATGGATCTTTGTGCTTAAAATTTACGACAAATAATTCTCAGTTTTCTGCTAAATAATATATGAAGATGTGTTGTTTTTCATTTAGAAAACAAAATTGAATTTGTCCTTTGCCTATGTTCTTCATTACTTTTTGTTTTGAAATAAATACGTTCATAAAAATACACAAACATACACATAAACTAACTATCAATCCGCTTTCTCGCAGAGGTAGTCAGAGAGAATAGAACAGGAGAATAGAATACACACTACTCTGTCTTTTATAAATAATCTTCGTGTTTTCCAGGTTGATATTAAATAAACGTTGATGCAAAAAAAAACTTATTGAACCCAGGAGCTCTAGCGTATTCGACAATCACATTTTCCACAAAAAATCTCAAATAATAAAAAAAATACTCATTATGAAAGTGACAATCACTTTAATATTATTTTTTGACATCTCATCAAAGATGACGAATTATATGGAAGTCTGGGCATTTACGGGACTGACGACCTTCATAGGCTGGTTTAAGTGATCACTTTACACACGTGTAACATTCACCAATTCTACTCATTATTGACAACCACACTACTCAAATTCTTAGAAGTTCTATATATATGAACCTATTTTAAAATAATGTTCTTGAATCACTATAACTTCACTAGAGACATCTATTGGTGAGATAAAAAGAAGCTTTTTATTGAGCAGAAACTCTTTTATTAGTATGTGAGGTCCGAATCTTGGATTATAATCACACACATGAGAAATGCCAGAGTTTCTCATGTGTGTGATTATAGTTCTATATATATGAACCAATTAAGAAACCTCGTTCTTGAATCACTAGAATTTTAGATGTCAAAAAATAATTTGTAAATAACTCCTGTAATTGGAGATAATCCAGATTTTGTGAAGTATTTGGACACACTCAAAATGTTGTAGATATTCACTTTTGTTTGTTTTGAGCCCCTTGGAATCGGAACTGGTACCTCCAATACGGTAGTCATATATGCTTGTCGCTACACTACGGTGTAAATCATTAAAATTATGTTTTTTATTGAATAAATAAACAAATTCTAAAATGATTAAAGAATGCTTGGAATTATGAGTGAAGAAAATGACCTAGACCATTGAAATTTATTTGACCCAGAGGTCACATAACACACGAGAGAAATGTAAACACATTCAATACAGGTGATGTTGTTTGTGAAGTCGTATTCTGTTGACATGTGATCAGTAGTAAGGAGATGTCTTATACAATACACAATGTATGTACTCGTATATGTGCATACATAACCCTACTTATCGTCACATTGTCTAAAATTATGTCAACACGCAATACTCGTGAATTTCACAAGTTTGATGCAAAAATTGTGTCTGACACATATCGATTACTCCTATGAAGAACGTCATAAATAAAATAAAAACTTGATTTTTCAGGAGAACGTTTTTATAGTTTAAAAATAAAATACAATGTATTAAAAATCAATATCAAGACGCATATCGAACTTTTTACTGTGCAACAGATATTTTAAGGTAAAACCTGAAGGTTTTTTGTCTATTTGAAATATATTTAGTGCATATAAAAAATAATTAAACAATACCTTTTCTTCGAAATGCAAAAACAACACTTTTTGACCTGTAGCGGATATATTCATATATATTTTTTTATGTGATGTCAAAAAACAATATGAAAATAACTCCTGTAATTGGAGATAATCCAGATTTTGTGAACATGTATTTGGATACACTCAAAATGTTGTAGGTAAATATTAAGTTTAAAATATGCCGCTTTTGCTGGGATAAAGTACATTTTCTGGGGATTCCGAAAACATTCACAACTCAAAATTGTCGATTTTTGATTTATTACGTTCTTGAAAGGAGTGAGCGATATTTACTTCACGCTACCTCAAAACCTATCATAGTCCAGGCGAATAAAGCATTTATCAGTTCAAACCTTAAAATCGAGGTGGTATGGACATGTGGAGTGAATGGATAGTAAGGGAATGACTAATAAAATTTATTAGGCAAACGTGAGCGGGAGATAGCAAAACAAGCACGGCTGAAAAAGACTTGGCATGATCAGATCAATCAGGAACTTACGTCTGGTGGTGTCAAACGTCTACGTAATCGGAGGGCAAATATGACTACATACATAAATGTGAAGTAAGCTAGAAGTGTACGTCAGAACAGAAGTCTTATCTGCATACTCCTGCGGTAAAACAGCGTGATGGTAGTAGAAGTAATAGTCGATTACGATATTCTTAAAGTACTGTCGTCAATTTTTTACCGATGAAAATGAAAGTTTTTAAAATTAGATTAATTATGTACTTTTGGTAAAATAGAGTATTATTAAACCATATTCGCTCCCTGGAGCATGTGGAATCCACAAACTGTCTCAGCAATCTCAAACGAATTGTCAGCAGTGGTCGTCATAGAAGGTATAGGAAAGGAATTTAAAGCGAAATAGCTGTCACTAGTGGTAACAAAAATATATTATTAATATAACAATATTTTGCAGATAAACAAATACACTTTGTGCCATTGGTACATTTATTTTTTTCCGTTTATATTGATTTCGGTTATATGTAAATGAGACACACTTTTACGCAAGAATTTCTTTTAAAGACCAGTCTTATTGTAATATTATAATATATGAAAGCATAATATTTCAATTGAATAACAATCAACGCGTTGCGCAATAGTGATGAACAGAAAAGAAATGATATCGATGTATTCATCTATTAATCATCGCAAATCCGTGATGTTCGAAAGTGAATATCTCGACTTTGGAACCAACCGGATATTTTTAAGCAACGTAATTTTTGGGGTCGATCATGACGTCATAAATGACACATGAAATAGATATTTGAGGCAGTAAAAATAATTTAATGACAGTCTGCCTCCGCACTGTAATGGTCAGCACTCTCGGCTACCGTTCTGAAGGCCCCGGGTTCGATTCCCAGGCGGGAGGTTCAAATACATATCGCTCACTCCTTTCAAGAACGTCATAAATCAAAAATCGTCAATTTTCAGTTCTGCATGTTTTCGGAATGCCCAGAAAATGTACTATATCCCAGCAAAAGAGGCATATTTTCAACTTGATGTTGTACACACCTTGTTGATATGTTGTACACACCTTGATATGTTCACACACCATATCCACACACCAAATGAATGTTGTACACACCTTGATATGTTCTACTCCAATCTTTCAAAATTTAAAGCTAAATTGTTCGAAATCTTATAAACCTAAAAAAGTAATTCTATTCCCTGTCCTTTCCTTTTCTTCCTTTCCTATCACTGCCATCTCCTTTTCTCTTTATCCCATCCTTGTCTCATGTCTCTTCCTTTATATAGACCTCTCTTATGTATAGTTGTGAAGAACTATAATTGGTACTCATGATTTTATTTTTTGTATTCTGTATGTATCATATATTGTAACTGTTGTTCTTCCTTCCAATAAAAAAAATAAAAAATAAAAAAAAACTTAATATTTACCCGCTACAGGGCAAAAAGTGTTATTTTTGCATTTCGAAGAAAATGTATTGTTTAATTATTTTTTTAAATATACTAAATATGTTTCAAATGGAGAAAAAAACCTTCAGGTTTTACCTAAAAAGATCTGTTGCACAGTAAAAAGTTCAGTAATTGGCTTGATATTTATTTTTAATACATTGTATTATATTTTTAAACTTTAAAAACGTTCTCCTGAAAAATCAAGTTTTTTGATTTATGACGTTCTTGAAAGGAGTGAGCGATATGTGAATTTTCACTCTAATATAGGCATATTTTAACTTAATATTACAATAATATACAACTTTCGGTGAATTACTTTAGAAAATTTAAGGTTTAAAACCGACGAACAGCAACATTTCGATTGATCATACATGCGTATAAAGATGACTTTTGAAAAGTATCATACAGTATTATGACGCAGAATACTAAAATTGTGTGTGGGAACATCAGTTTTTAAGATCACAATGCTCCTGAATTAACATACAATCAAATTGTATCATGTTGGTTGTTTCTAATATCATTAAAATCATAACCAGTTAAATTAATTATCATTCAGATATTCAAAAGTCATATCCTAACCAGATTCATAATAATTTTGCACTTACATATTTAATACAGATAACGTATACATACGTACTAAGGTCACGTAGTGACTGTTTCAATAAGCATGTTTTCAACATTTTTACCTAGTGTATCTAAATACTTGTTTATACTTCAAACACCCAGATTTCCATATTTTTCTCCTAAGCCGAGATAATTCAGACTTGTGAACAAGTATTTGGACACACTCAAAATATTGTAAATAAAATAATTGGTCTAATTATAAGGTAAATAAAAAAATGATAATCATGTTTTCTTGAATTTAATCCAAGATTTGGGCCTTGCATACAAGTACAAATATACAGAGTCCTGGTTCTAACCCTAATGTATGAAAATGAAACATGGAGTTGGGAAAAGAAAGATGAAAGAAGACTGAATGCAGTTAGAATTATCGCATTCTTAAACGGATGTGCGGCAAACTCAACAAGAAAACACTGAGTCAAAACGATGCAGTGCTCTATGCACCATTGGATGCGAATGAAGTTCAAAAGAAAGGATATTGATTTTCGTAAACGTAAATCGACCCAAATTCAGAGAAAAAGGTTCAAATTAGTTGATTTTTTTAAACTGTGATTAACATTGGTTGATTTATATTTGTCGCAATTATTTTCAGCTTATATTGTTAAGAGTAACAGAAATGAAGACTCTAAGAAGCATATCAGGCAAGAGTCTTTGAGATAGAATAAGAAACACCAGGATCAGGGAAATATGCGAGACCGAAGATGTCGTTAAGCGGGGAAGGTAACGAAGAAGACAATGACATGCGCATGTGAGGAGAATGGAACCATCCAGACTCCCTTACATCGCACTGTACGGTCAACCCCATGGTAGACGACTCCCGGGCTGACCACTAAAGAGATGAGTCGACAGCTGGGAATCGACATCGCAGGAGGCTAATTCCTCTTAAAAACAGGCCACAAGGCCTACACCAAGATGAAGAAGAAGAAGAGGAAGAAGAAGAAGAAGAAGAAGAAGAAGAAGAAGAAGAATAATAATAATAATAAGTATATTGTTTCCAGTGCTCCAAAATAACTTGCCATTGTAATTTTCAACCTATCGCTAATTTATACAATAACATTCTCAGTTGACAATTTTGCAGAGCATATCCCGATTTAGTTTAGTACATACATACGAATGTCTTTTCTCTTTTCTTGTAGTAGTCGCCAAATCAACAGTAAAGTGTGAATTATAGGATAGGAATGCGCAAATTGTAAAGAAGCCCACGTACCTTTTGCTAGTATTGGATTAATACAAACTGTGTATTCAATTTTTTTTTATTAAATAAATAAAATACATTTTGTTTTTTTAATAGGTACTATTTTTCTTACTTGTTTCAACAATCACCTTGCCTTTTGATGAGCACTTTGTCTTGTTAAAAAATCAAAAAATAAAATAAAAGCACAAGCTTTGTTTTAAGCCACTATAATTTTTTTATAAGTAATATTTTTCCAAACGTTCTCAACAAGTAAGTTGGCTTCTGACAAACACCTTGTCATATTGTCATGATTGTCGAAACCAGTTGTAAAAATAATACTGGAAATAAAAGTGGTTAAAACAAAGTTCTTGTTTTATTTATTTAAAAAAAAGTTTATGAAATGTGGCAAAGGAGCTGCAAAAAAAACATTCAAGAATATATTATATCCTTCAAACATTTCATATCTACATTAGTAATGATAAGTTTAATGAAAATTCAAAATGATTTATTCGAGGGTCTCCTACTATTTAAAATGACTCTTAAAAGAATCTAATATACATTGAAAAAAAAAATTCGCTAGTAAAAAAATACAAAACTCAACCTTAAATGGTACCAAGACCTGTAAAAAAAGGTAGCAAATAAAGCATAAATAAAACCTATAAAATATGTTTAATATGGTACATAGAATGAATGATGTTACACGCAAATAGAGTGATCACAAAAATCAGCCTATGACAAGTCTTAAGCCCTGTAAATACCCACATATCCATGTTCTTCTATCATGTTCAAGATTTCAATTTAGAGATGTATTATTAAAAAATAAAATAAAAGTGATTTGTTTCATTTTAAATATGAAAAATTATATTTTACTTTGTTTTTGAATAGGCTGTAGATTCGAGTACTGGTACATCAGTGCATAGGTAAACAAGTACAATGTATTATGCATACATACGATTGGGATGTGTGCGGAGAAATTTCTTTTGTTTGCTGATCAATTCGTCATCTCGTGGGTAACGAGGAGTACATATTGTGAACGGGAAAGTATTTCGTTTAAATGTTGATTAACACGTATCCTATTAATGAATTTACCAAACAGAATCTGCCACACTCATTTTTCGTAACACTATTTAAAAGGAAAATTTTTACAATAATTCTCTATATCATGGCTTTCTGGACCTTCATTTGGCCTTGTTTTCAATGTAAATCTGCACAAAGATTCGTGAAACTTTTGATGATTATTATTTACCGCTTTTAATATTTATTTGACTGCCTCTAAAGATATTTTGGTCCTGAGATAAGATTTAAGGAGCGTTAAGACAAAACTTGTATGAATATAATATCTAACTGAGACGTTTTCGAAAAAAAATTACATTTGCATGCCTAAACGTTTCAAAAAAAATATATATTTTTTATTCAATTTCAAAGTTTTTATTTGATTCTAAAAAACATTTAGAATACCGATTGAACTTTTAAACATATAAACTTTTTTGTAAATCATTTATTATGATTAGTATTTTTAATGAAAGTTTCAATGACTCTTAGGGATTTCACTTTTCCTTTTTTAAACCTTTTTTTCTTACTTTTTTTAAATATTACAAAAATGTACTATTGTTACGAAATTAAATATTGGTTGTATTAGATTTGCATGATAAAGAATTATACAAATTCAGGTATACTCGAATAAAGTTTTTTTAAATACGTTGCTAAAAAGTGTGTCATTTTTTCATCACTTTATATTATATATTTTTTGTGCATACAATAATTGCATGTGTGAAAGTTTTACTAATCATAAATTAATTTAATTTAAAAACTAAGAGTACTATTTTATTTAACCGCAAAAGGAATACCACTCAATTTCGTTTGATAACATCTTTTACCACAATGAATTAACTTCTTTTATATGTTGGCTATTATAAGAAATACGTTTGTGGTTTCGAATCAAATAAAATTTAAACAATTGAGGGTTTGAATTTTTCATAATGTTTTATTTTCTATTATTAAACAGGATAACTTAAATATAAACATTAACAAAACTTTTAAAAATTTAAAAAACAAACATTTTTACATTAATATAAAATTAAGATAATTTTGAGAATATCTGTAGTCTTTAAAAAATTAACTTTAAAAAATTGAGGAAACCAGTATTTTTTGTTTAAACATGTAAACACAATATTATTTAAAAAGCATTTAATATTACTAAGTTATTTATATAAAGTTTTAATATTACTAACATTTTATTTTTGTTAAAAATATATAAAAGCTAAAATGATAAATAACAAAGTAAATGCTTGAAATATTAAGAAAATAATTGAACTAACTTAATTAAAAAAAACCACCATATTTCTTTATTCCACAAAGTTCATTACAAACCAATTAATCATAAAATTGTTTTCATTTTTATATGGTGTATTACATTCAAGTATATGTCGAAGACGAACAAATTGTTTTTTTTTACATTGACCTAGGTATAAAAACCAGGTTGGCATTCCTACGATTACTCATAAATATGAAAAAAAGTAGACCTTTCTTTTATAACAACTGCTATTAAGTCATTTTAAAACACCAAAACCCCATCTCCATCACTCAAGTATTATGATATCATCCCAAATACACTCTTTAACAATGACTATAATAAATTGTATGTTATTACATGATATAACTTTAGTTACATAAGTACACCCAGAGAACCGGTTGGTCCAGTAATTTATAGCCCACGATGATAGGCGATTAAGCATAAACAACTTTTAAAGGTTCCCCGAGCTTTTAGACCATTGGAAGCTTTCTAGGATAACTCTCTAGGTCACTTATTAAGAAGGGAGTCCACAAAGTATGCATGTATAAAAAAGCCTGAGTATATGTGCCGTTGTCATTTATCGATTTTCTTTGATCAACAAAAATAAAGTATGTTTTATATTATTTTTGCTATTTATTTATTTATTTTTAAATTTTTTGACCTCTCAACATAGATGAAGAAGCATATGAAACTCTAGGCATTTACAGGGCTTACGATCGTCAACAGCTGATTTTAAGTGATCACTTTACACATGTATAACATATAACCAATTTGCAGATGTGTAACAAACAGACTATGACGGTCGTAAATGCCCAGACTTCCATATTATTCTTGATCTATTTTGAGATGTCTAAAAATTCCACCAAAGTTTACTTAGTGGTCAGTCTTTCACATCCACAAATTCCTGATTAGCCACACTAGATTATCCCACTTTTTCCCAAAATAGATATTTTTTAAAATCGTTTTTTAAGCTAGGAGAAACGAAAATCCACAATAGTTCATATACCTTGTATGTAATAAGCAAGGTCATTCATAAATGGAAATCCCATCTAAAATAAAAAGCCTTTCACATCAGATTACAAATTTGTTCTGAACTTTCGAGTAGGCACATGCTTGCCTCTTTTCTCGTCTCCCCTCTTAATAGTCGAACATTATCTTCATTGACTAGGGTGGATTAACCTGTTTCAGTTACTTTCTTTTAGCCCACGTAAGGTGTTTAAGGTTACTCTATGATTTACGAAAATACCGAGGTAATTAACAATAACACACTCGTATTTTTTCAAATTGGTATCTAGAGCATGGTAACTTTTGTGTCTGTTTAATTTAGTTTGACTCAATCATTTTAAACAATTGTAAAACTTAAATATGAATACATGTGTAAAAAATATAATTAAAAGTTATCACCAATTAATTATAGATGTGGACAGTAAAATTAAAACATGAATCACAAAAAGTTGAAAGAAAAGCCAAATTTATATCCATGAAAAATGATTTTCAAAAAAATTATTTTTGTTATAATGTTATATTTATTTTATTTATTTATTTAAGCTTCATGAACAGAAAAGAAATAACTACATTGTCGGGCCTATCGTTAAAAAGCAGTATCTTTCAACCAACTAGAAATAGACTAGTAATAATGATCAAAACGTTTGATGCCATATATATTATAGCTGTTTGCAATCAGAGGGTAGATAATACTTGAACATTAAAAAAAATGTAAATTAAAACTTGATGATAATAAGGAAGTCAAAGGACAAAGGGAGTTTAGGGAAGGAGGAAGAGGAAAAAACCAAGGAAGGAGGATTGATGGACAGTAGGATCATAATGATAAATAGTAATGTCTCAGACGTTTCTTAAAAGTTATTAGAGAAGGTGCATTTTTTACAAGGAGAGGTACTTCATTCCATAGTCTGGTAGCTTGAACAGAGAAGAAATATGATAATTAACTGGGTATTTATGTATACATTGTAACATACTTAGTTAACTTAAAAAAGTTGTACAAATTAAACGCCCAATCAATAAATAAATATATATATTGTATTTGAACATTTTTTCTTTTCAATCTTTTAAAGTAATGGTAAACAATGCAAGGTCAAACGAAATGAAATAAAGATTCACATGAATGTCAGCGGCTGTTTCCTAACTAGTACAACCTGTTAAATACAAACTATTTTATTATGTTTTGCTAGATTTTCCTTTAAAAAAACTGTTATAAACAACTCTAAAAATTGACACATTTTTTCTATATATTTGAGATTGTTTTAAGAACATTTTAAGCTCTCGAAACTAGTCATGTTTACATTAATGAACTCAAAAATGTAGTCAAACAATATATATATATTTTTTTAAATTAAACTTATTTTACTGGGCAGCAGAGAAAGAAGACATATCGCTCACTCCTTTCAACAACGTTACATATCAAAAAACATGAATTTTCAGGAGATCGTTTTTATAGTTTAAAATATAATAAAATGTTATAAAAATAAATATCAAGCCACTTTTTGAACTTTTTACTGTGCAACAGATCTTTTTAGGTTGAATGTATTTTCTCAATTTGAAAAAAATTTAGTAGATTTAAAAAAATAATTTTTCTTAAAAATGCAAAAATAACACATTTTGTCCTGTAGCGGGTAAATATTAAGTAAAAAATACGCCGCTTCTGCTGGGATATAGTACATTTTCTGGGCATTCCGAAAACATGCACAACTGAATAATTACGATTTTTGATATATCGCTCACTCCTTTCAAGAACGTCATAAATCAAAAAACTTGATTTTTCAGGAGAACGTTTTTAAAGTTTAAAAATATAATACAATGTATTAAATATTAATATCAAGCCAATTATTGAACTTTTTACTGTGCAACAGATATTTTTAGGTAAAACCTGAAGGTTTTTTCTCCATTTGAAAAATATTTAGTATATTTAAAAAAATAATTAAACAATACCTTTTCTTCAAAATGCAAAAACAACACATTCTGCCCCGTAGCGGGTAAATATAAAGTCAAAAATATGCCGCTTCTGCTGGGATATAGTACATTTTCTGGGCATTCCAAAAACATGCATAACTGAAAATTGACGATTTTTGATTTATGACGTTATTGAAAGGAGTGAGCAATATATCCCCTACATATGTTTGACTGATTGCTTGTACTTTAGCAGTAACCATAAAGATCGAATGTAAATAAAGCTAAAATTTCAATAGTAACAAAGAAACCTTTTTTACTGTTTTTTTATTCTAATATTTAAGTTAACAAAATATATTTTTATGACTACGCAGGTTTATCTGTTAAAAAAGTAAAAAAATACAAGTTACAAAGTATGTTCATAAATTCTTTAAGCAAGCGTTAGTTACTTGTTTGAGGATTTTTGGCAAATATTTGAATAGATAATAAATATATGTCACATCATAATCTTACTCCGTTACTTTGAATGAGTAAGTGATGAATCTTTACATACATATATCTTCTTTGTAAGTGACATTTTTTATTTATTTACAATGTTTCGAAACTCTGTATTCTAAAACTTTTGAATAATAATACTTTATTAACACTTTTGTCCGCCTCCGTAGTGTTATGGTCAGCACGCTCGGCTACCGTTCTGGAGGTCCCGAGTTAGATTCCCAAGGGGGGTAAAATAAATAAAAGTGATTTTTTCACTGTAATATTTATTCAATATTACCATGGACTGGTACCTGAAGCGGAGGGCTGATCACCTTTTCTTCATGTGTAAACGATCAAGATAACACTGCGTTAATATGACACAGTGCCTTATGCACCATTGGGGTGCGGATAAGGGTTTTATTATTTATTATTATTAACACTAGTTTTTTTTCAAATAAAAACCAAACATACATTATCTCAGTTTTGCCAATAACATGTGGTATTTAAAAAAATGTAGCACAACGAATCAATAACATTTTGAGTGTGTCCAAATACTTGTTCACAAATCTGGATTAACTCCAATTAAGAATTATTTTTATTTATTTTTTTTTAATTATAAAATTACTCCTTATTTGAGATAATCTAGATATATGAGTTAGTATTTAGATACACTCACATTTAAAAATAATAAAAATAATAATAATAATAATAATTTTAAAATTAACTGTTTAAATTATAAGCTAAACATAAAACATCAAAAAAGGATGTTTTCTAGCGTTTCTTGGTGATAAAATAAAACAAAATCTTTGTTTAAGTAAAAAAATAAGTCCTAGTGTCAAATAACAACTCTCACTGAAAATTTTACACTATTTCCAAAATTTTCTATGTTTACTTCCTGTTTTGTTCCGGATGTCTAACCCCTAATGACGTCACTGAGTCTAAACAAAATAAAATCAACAACACGTGAAGAAAAAATCGCTTCCTCTGTCAGCCACAACAATCGTTCAATAATTATCACCAACAAACTTTCTTCTGTACCATCAAACCGACTCTCAGCTGACTAAGACGGATACACGATTTTTCGACCGCATACATTAAAACATACACCAAGAAATCGTCAACCTTTCATCTAATATTTGCGTAATTCTGCAAAACAATGACAACATCAATAAAATACTGTGCGATATTATTTGGTAAATAAATATTGGAACACACACTATGTTTTTGAAGCTTTGTATTAAATTATTGTGTAAATGATATTCATTGTTATTTTCTTTACAAAGCAGTTTTTCTTAAGTTATTACGTTTTGTATGTTACTAAATAGAAAGAAAATAAAAAGTATTATTTTTTGACATCTCATCAAAGATGAAGAAGAATATGGAGGTCTGGGCATTTACGGGGATGACGAACGTCATAGGCTGGTTTAAGTGATCATTTTACACACGTGTAACATTCACCAATTCTAGCCATTATTGCCAACCACACTACTCAAATTCTTGGAAGTTCTATATATTTGAACCAATTTAGAAACCTTGCTCTTGAATCACTAGAACTTCACTTCAGACATCTATTGGTGAGATGTAAAGAAGCTTTTTATTAAGCAGAAACTCTTATATAGTATGTGAGATCCAAATCCTGGATTATAATCACACACATGAGAAATTGGAGATAAAATTGTAATTGGAGATAATCCAGATTTTGTGAACAAGTATTTGGACACACTCAAAATGTTGAAAATAAAATGTGTTTAGTTTTTCTTCCACGTTAATTTTTTTTGATCAATGACCAGGTTTCGTCGTTACCTTATTCAGACTGGTGTTCTTTAAGTGTTATTGGTAACGTCAAACTCTAATTAAATATACGTGTAGAAAACTATGTCGTTGTTATTTTAATACGTAAAATACAGTTTCACCAAGAAATGTCAGTACAAAACTTTAATCAAATAGTTCCTAAGTACATACATAAACTTTTACAATTATTTCTACCTAAAAGAATAAAAATGCATAAAAAGAGTTTTATTTAGTATTCAATTATTGATATTTAATAGTGAATTGGTCGAATTCTTTATTAAAAATTGTTTTCTTAATCTAAATTTTTGTAAGTTTTTTTAGGTAAGTGAAATTTCATCAAACATTTTGATTTAAATAAAAGAATTCAATGTTAATATGAAAAAAAGAACTTGTAAAAGACCATCTTCGATTTATTAATGTAAAAAGAAACTAGTTTTGAGAACTACATACGTATGTTCTCATCGACAAGCAAAATTAGTCAACAAGTCAGATTTTAATTGTACCTATTGATGAGAACATTTGTAGCTATCAAAACCATTCGTGTTTGCATTAATTAACCCAAAAGTGGTATTTAACAAGTGTTTAATTTTGGTACTTACATTATTTTAGTATCGACAAAGTTAATACCAAATCAATAAATAATATAAGATTATTCAACATTCAATTTCTTCGAAATATTTTTTTTTAAATACTCAGGAAAATAAGACATTTAAATGTATTAAAAAAACTGTAATGTATTTAGTATATATAAGTTTTGTAGTGTCATTTATTGGTTGAACTGTATTTTATAAAATAAAATATCAACTACGTTTTTAGTTTTTTCCACATATATTTTATTTGAAAAGTGACCGGGAGTTTGTGGTGACTAACATGAACGTCAAATAAAATATGCGTTTATTAGGAAAAAAACTATTTGGTTATTATTTTATTTGGTTGTATTTTCTTTACATCGAGTTTCGTATTCAATTAATCTACTGGCATTGGTGGACGACCCCTGCAGCAATGCGTAGATGTCCGTATCTCAGTTTACTTACTCCGTCTGTAGGTGTCCGCAGCTTGTCACACCAAATATAAAAAGGGTGTCTCACTCCTAGAGGCATCATTCGCTTATCACGCCCCAAGTCAGAAGGACCCTCTCTCCTCCCAGTCAAAATGTTCAAATCCGGGGCTTTCGTGCTCTTGTGCTTAGCTTTAAGCTCGGCGGCTCCCAGCAGCAACGAGTTGGACCAGAACCTCGAGAACAATGAAGTCATCCCCCAAGCTCCTTGGGAGAGGTTCGCCAGGATGCTGACGTCTTGCGCCGGAGCCAAGGACGACATGATGTCCTGCCTTGCCGTCAAGGGAGTTTCCGCCATCAACAGGGCATCGAGGATGCAGGATATTAACTTGTTCTCTGGAGTGCATTTCGAAAGGTTAGTAATATCCTTGAATATTAGAAAAATCATAAAATACTACACACGGATGCTTATTTTCAATTATTTTTTACATTTTTTTGAGTAGTTAAAGATTTATAAATAAATTAATATAATTAAAAAACTTACCAAAGTTTTCCACTAAAAAAAATATGTTCATATTATATTATTTCAAATACTCCATGCAATAATTTGGCAATTCCATTAATAAAAATCAAAGTAATTTTCATGAAAGAAATCAAACTTACAGGTTGTTACTATTATACGAGCATGGAAATAACCTTGTTTTTTACTGTATTTAATCATAGTATTTTATTAATGACGCCTATTTTTAATACTTTAAATAATTTATTCATCAATAATATTCCAGCTCATAAATGAAATTAATATTTGTGATTTTTATTAAATTTGAGATAAAAGTATGCTTGTATTTTTTTTAAATAAAATTTAATAAAAATATGCATATCGCCATCAAAAATAAATGAAAACATGTGACGAGATTGAAACATAGTTTTTTTTACTCCAAAAAATATTTGATGCAAATAAATTAATTAGACTTTGTTGCCGAAGAACAGGAAAAATTTATTTAATTTGATATATTTTATCGAAAATTGTTTTCTAAGAATACATAAATTTATTCAGAAACCTAGATATTAAAGTATTATACACGATGATGCAAGCGATGTTTAATATGACGTATTTAATATCATTGGTACTTTCTCCAAGAATCTGATGACCTTATAACAAAGTCAAGGCACGTCTTTATTAAGAATTAATTAATTTGCATTGCAGATAATTGATTTATTTTTAAATAGCTTTCAATTTCATTTATAAGATAATGAATAATCTCATTACACAGTATTTTAATAAAATGGGTACAATTTGATTTATTACATGCAAACTAAAATTATTTTCATATAAATTTAATAAAAAAAAATATTCAAGAATTCTATTTTTTATGAAAACTAGCCCTGGGTAAAAAAATTAACTCACAATCCCCAAATTCAAATGCTTTAATTTTTTTTTCAAAGTTGTCTTTGTAAAATATGTTATTCACTAATGTTGCAACGAAAGTGTGCTAGGAACACCAAAAAATACTATTTTTTTTAAATACAATATATTGCTTTGTAAGCAATACATTTTTAAAACGTTTATTTAATATTTTTTCTTGTATTTAATGTTGTAATTTTTTTCATCGATATTGTAACCAAATATGATTTGCGTTTTTTTTTTTCACTTATTATGCATAAGAATTATCTGCCCTGTAATTTCAAACAGTTGTGAGAAGGTTCAAACTTTCATCAGTATCACTAGTCACTGTTTTGGCTGGTTGGATGATATTGCTTTTTATTTATAAGCCAGGCAATAAACATTAATTATGTTCAATATGGCGAGTGTTTTTGCTTAGAATCTTCACTAATGAATTACATGAAATTATAGTAACTTTAAGAATAAAGAGTAAACTTACTCACGAGTAGGCACAGGCTATGAAACTTAAAAAGTTGAAGCCTGAGTAGGGTCATGATAAGCGGTGTTGCATAAGCCGTAGCTAGATTTCAGAGTCACTTGGACAGTTAGGTAATTCAAAAAAATTAATTCTGCTCTTTACATTTAATTACTAAATAAATAAATCCCCGAATATGAATATTAGGGAGTACGAAATAATAAAATTAATAATAAATAAATTTAAAACTTGAAAATGACAAAAAAAATATTTTTCAAACTTTTGGTTAAATTGACAATTAAAATGATGAATTTGCCAAATACGACGAGAATTGTAACGACAAAAAATATGATGGAAATTTGATATTATTCAGACAACTAATCCACTAAAATGTTTCATATTGTATGTTTAACAGAATGTCTTTTCATAATGTGAGAACGCTACGTTTTTTTGTTTTTTTTTTCTTCTTAAACTGGGCTAATTAATTTGATTAAACTCTTACTTAGTAGTGAATCAATGTCTTTACAAAACTGCAAAACAAAAAGACTTTACAGTTACAGTCTTCTGACATTGAATAGTTTGTTTTTTTTGCAAACATCAATGAAAAACGCGAATGTTTTGTTCCTAGAACTTTGCGTAGGCAGAGTGAATTATATTGTAACAACAGAAAAGCATTCGATAAAAGCTTTTGTCGCTAAGATAAAAGTATAAACATAACGTTTATCGTTTAACGAGAATAATAAAATCATTTGAAAAATGTAAAATAATTAATTTAAATTTCATTGGTAAGTAACATTGTTTCTTAAATTCTATTGTGACACGTGTTTCGATGCATTCCGCACAATTTTCAAACTTAATGCGGAATGCATCGAATCACGTGTATCAATAGATTTGAAGAAAAAAGTGGTATTTACCAACGAAAAAGTGGTTATTTCCAAAATGTGACTGCCGAATCAATTTTTAAAAAAACTTTGGAACTCTTACACATAAGCATATACAAGCCTGTACAAGTACGGGAATGCATCCCCCACAGCCCTTACCATTTTTGCAGTTCTCCGTTTTCAACCTGATGTTCATTCTCTTTTTAATTTACAATATTCTCGGATTACATTTCCTAAAAGGATAACAATAATTTATGTCTGTTTAATTTAGTTGAATAAATCAATACATAATACGGCTCTAGAGTATCTGAAAAAGCTGTGCATTGCAGACGAATTAGTTGATAGACTTCTCGCGCTTCAATTGGCTACAATATGGGTAGAGCGATCTTACTAGTTCGTAACATATTTTCTTTGAGGGTGTCTTTGTTGTTGCAGAGATGAAAGCATGAAATAATATTTCACCAGTATTTCGAAACAGTGAGAGTAAAAATGTCTTAAAAAAAAAACAAAAAATTCGTTGCTAGATAATTTCTATAATTTCTAAATAATTTTATTTTCCTTAATTTCATTATTAATATTTATAATGTGTAACAAATTAGTTTTAAAAAATCTTGTTACTTGAATATTAATTTTAAAAATATTATTAGTAATTCTGAATTTCATAGAAATGCCTTGTATAACAAGGCACATTGTTCGAAACATAGATTTAAATAACTTATAGAGTACAGAGAAAAAGGTGTGTATGTCAGAATAATGCACAAAAGACACTTCCTTTAAGTCACTACACATGCAAATTCATACGTCGGTAATAAATCCAAGGCTATTGTCTTGCATTCCGGTGCATTGTCGTGAATGTACCAAGTCCATTTATTGTTGGGACCAATTTCACTATTTTCACTTACTAAACAATCCAGATAAACTCGACATGACCCCTTTAATACCCCTCGCACTTAAATCAATGTTTTCCGAAGACTTACATAAATATTAGCAGTGTTCGACACACTTTCTTGTCAGAGTACTTAACAAATGCACATAAATGTACTTATTTTGTTTTCGCACTCTAATAAATTTGTTATTCACTGAACCATAAACTTTTTATAATAAGTTTTCTTTATTTGAAGTTTTATTTTACTTGGTAAATGCTAATTTTTTAAATATTTTATGACACGTGTTTCGATGCAATCAGCATCATTTTCAAAAATCGCGATTTATAATAATTACAAATAAATCTAATTACATGTAACATCGATTTTAAGAAAAAGTGGTATTTTTATCTTCTTCCAAACCTTACCCACACATAATGTTGAATTGTATCGATGAAGTTTTATCTTGATCATTTATATCATAAAAACAATGTTTTGTCCTGTTTATTTTTGTGCCAGTCTAAAGTAAAAATCTCTTTATTTGTTTTAACACTCCTGGGAATCAAACCCAGTACAGGAGAGAAACAAGGAAAGTAGTATTTATTAAGTGAAAATTAAAATTTAAGTAGATAAATATTAGTACAAAGTGACTCTTAAATAAATCATTGAAAATATTTTTCTTTGATTGTATAAAATGAGATATTAGAATACATTCAAGTATTAAAAAAATGGAACTTTGATTTTTTCTTTTGAAATTCGTTACGTATTTTAATAAAAGAAAATATTTAATAATTTGATATTTACTAGCTTATTAATGCGTTTTATGTACGTCATTGTGCAACAATAATGAATTAAAGATTGTATAAATGACCAATGAATATTTAATAGAACCATCAAACGTCATCAATACGTGTTCAACACATATTGATGACAAATTTAGTTGTCAGCTACTAAAAGAACGGTTAAAATACTTGCAATATATCTTTGAAATGTTAACACTACCCTATTTTGTTTAATGAGATTATTATGTTAGCAACAGAACATGTTGTTGTACAACTATCGAGTATACTTCAAACATGGGTGTATTGAGGTGTTCCCTCAAAGACTCCCATACATTGGAAGTTTCAAATTATGTATCAAACTTAGAATTCCTCACATAATCTTAACTTATTTATTTACATGATACTATTCATGATTTTTACTCACTTTTAAATCGCGTGAATTTAATATACAACATTTTGAGTGTGTCCAAATACTTATTCACAAAATCTGGATAACCTCCATTTACAGGAGTTATTTTCATATTATATTTGAAATTCAGTAGCGTGGTTGTCATTAATCGGTAGAATTGGTGAATGTTACACGTGTGTTAAATGATCACTTAAACTAGCCTTAGACGGTCGTTAGCCCCGTAAATTCCCAGACTTCCATATTCTTCTTCATCTTTGATGAGATGTCAAAAAATAATATGAATTTAATAATATATTCATCACGCTCAGCGTGTTTTTTGTTATAATATAATATGGTTTTACAAACGGTACAGTAACTAAATGTTATTAAAACTCATTACGCAATTGATCATGTCTTACAAACATGTAAAAATACATGTTAAAATTTAAATCATTCCAGTTTATTCATATATGCAGAGTCATCTTGTGTAAATATTAGCACCGTTCTCTATAAGGTGGATTAAAACTTAAATATATTTAAGTTTTAGTCAAGAAACGAGGCTTTTTATTATTTATTTTAATATTATCGTTATAATAATAACGTAAAGTAAATTGGGGCAGGTTTATCAGAATAACGTTTTAATAACTAATAGTAAAAATATTAATAATCAAATTTAAATTTCTTTTATTTTATTATGATGAAAAAAATCAATTTGAATCTAGTTCCTCAATGTTTATCTTGGGTCATCCCATGAGTAATGGGGTTTTTTAAGTACTTTTTTTCAAAATGAAGTTAAAAAACCCTTTTTAATATAAACTATATTATTTTTCACTTTTTATGATAAGGTTCGTAGTTTTACCGTGCATTGAATACTTTGGTTAATGAGATATATGTATTTAAAATATGACGATACAATACAACAATCAATCATATGTTCGAATGTTTCTAAATGCACTTTCTATGCACAACAGCTGTTACATAAAGAGGAGTTCAAATGGTAGGTATTTTGATATTTTTTAAAAGGCGTGATCGATACGAAATTCGATGAAATTGACTGCTATTCAATGATTGAAATATGAATCTCAAATTGTTGAATTAAAATAATATGACATAAATGTATTTATATTTTTTGTTATGTATCCATGAGAGATGAAAAAACTATAAAATTACAATTTGTTTTTTATTTCTAGGGATGCCTCAGCAACCATCAGAGATGGCAAGTCTCTAGAATCCGAGAGTGACATCGTTAGCACTCTTCCCGCTGACCCCATCGAAAGGTCTTCTCGTCTCTTGAGGCTGGCTATGGATGCTGCAGGCAACTTCCTCCAGTCGCACAGTCTGCAAGTCAAGCTGGCTCCCGAGGAAGTGGCCACAGCTGCCAGGACCTTCAATGAAGGTAAATATAACATTTATTTTACCTGAAAATTAACTGATTTTAATACAAAACGTATAAAAAGAATAAAAAAATTAAATTAAAATATTTAAATGATCGTTTCACTTTTAAAATGTTGCAATACCTGCATAGTAAAATGCTTATTTCTTAAAAGATATTTTAGTGCCCCTCTCACTTTTACAAAACATCAAACGATTCATTTTATATTTGTAAAAAATGTTTGCATCACTATAAAAATATTAATGCATCTCTTTTGCTACCTATAAAACATCAAAAGATAACAATATACGATTTTTATTTTATAAAAAAATAACGCTTCACTTTTAAGATTTTAACGTTTATTTTTCTATCCCTACAAATCATTAAAAAAAGAAAAAATAATTCCATATTTTTAAAACAATGCGCCTTACTTTAAAAATACTTACGTACCTCTTTTTCTCCCTATAAGACATAAAAAAACAACAAAAATGGTTAAACATTCTTAATAGAAATGTGCGCATTACTTAAGATAATATTTAAGAATCATTTTTTCCCCTTTTCACCATTTATCTCTTTTTTACCCGCATCCAACCACTCCTAGACAGAGATCTCCATTGAGCGCTATTTTTGTGGTTCAAGGCCTTCTGAAATCACTCTTTTCCGGCAATTTCAGCAATATCATTTACTTATGCGTTTTTTTCAACCTAATGGAAGTAAAACTTTAATCACTTTGTTGTTTCTTAGATGAAAATATAAGAGTACTTGGTTTTAGAAAACAGTGCTTAAAAATAATATCATTATATTTGTAATATTTCTGTTAAAACAGTATATTTGTTTTTTCGTGCGTTAATTTGCCTAGGTATGCTCAAAGAGAAATTACCAGTTGACAAATTATTCCAACACTTTTTACCGATTTTTCATACACCAATTACCGATTTCTAATCTAAAGATTTAGCATACTTTGTTCGTTTGCAAAAAATAACAGCGGTACATTTCGCTAATTTTCTTCTCACTGTATGATCTTTTCCGCCCACTAAGTAGAGATCTATATGAGATCATTTCACTTGAAGAAATGAGATTTGGGTTTGAAGGCTAAGTATGCCATTCAAACAATAATGATCGAAGTGGATGTTCTGATTTGCACTCGTATATTACATCTGTTAAATTTTGTTAAAACCCACACTTGGTCTTAACACTTCAGTTATCCCACTGATTACTTTGTTATTTTAAAATTCTGTTATTCTAAGAAAGATATCAGATGAACCGGTAATATATAATTAACTTGATTGTAGCTGCGAATAAAAGATAGCCTTATTAATATTGAGTTTTTAAAAAAATATTATATACTACTCCATTCTTCTATAATATGGTATATGATCGAATAATGATGGTTCTTGTATGATAAAGGTGATGGTGTATAGGGCACATCATTGTTTTGAAGCATTATTATCTTGACCATTAATTGCATGAAGGGAGGGCGATCAGCGCTGCGCTTTTTGTACCAGTCTAGGGTGATATTGAAAAAAAATATGAGAGCAAAAATCACTAACACTCATATTGACCCCCTAGGAAGCAAAACCGGGACCTCCAGTGCGGTAGTCAAATGCGCTTACCACTTCATTATAGAGACAAGAGATGATCTCCTATCATTGCTAAAAAAAAATTAACCCATAACATTTGGCATTATTTTATAATGCCTCATATAATAGGAATATTTTTTTTAATCTTAATATATATACAAAGTATATTGATATACACAAATCTAATTGTATTGCATCTAGAAATATTCAAAGAATTACAGTAAAAAAATGCTTATATTTATTTTTCAGATGAGAATGTAAGCTAGATTAAAATCTTAATTTTAGTAAACAAATTTTATTTTTACAAAAAAAATATATTGTTAAAAGAACTTTAAGAATACTTTTTATTCACAACATTTTGAGTGTCCAAATACTTATTTATGTGTGTGAGATGTCAAAAAAAATACTTTTAATTCCATTACATTTATAATAATTACTTACAAACTAGATAATTCAATTTATTTCTTCTTAATTATACCTAGAAGTACAAACTATCTTGTCTGAAATACCGGTTTTAATCATCTCACTCTTTTTCATCTCTTTCCATGCACATTACCAGTATCCATTCCTACTAGTTAGTTATAAGAATTATGTAACACCCATTCTATTTTAATCACCGTATCCCTATGATCTCATGGACCCTTTTTTGTGGTACTTGAACCGTGATTAATCGATTCAGGATTGTTTTTTTTTTATAAAGTAGTCGCTTCCCGCATTCCTAGGAGCTAGTATACAGCCTTCCGTGGGTTAGAATTCGGTCAAGGCTGTACTTTCTAAAGGTTCTTGTAATAGATACACCTGTATTACTGGGAACAAATGACCGTTATAAATTGCCTTTCGTTTCGAATTCAAAGAAATATGTAAGGACCTCGTTACTGAGATATTAATGGGTAAATAACGTTTACATTGACTGAAATTACACGCTTACGGTTATTCCGTTTAAATTTTCTATACTTTACATATAATATTATCTTATTATAATATGTGTCTACCAATTATATACCACACACCACTGTATTGGAATAGTAAAAAGATAAGGGATAAGTGTATGATATTTACCTTTATGCTGTAAAATCTGGGAAAATATGGTTACTGTATTGAGTATCTAATGATATTTCGTTATGATTGGAACACAGTTTGATTTATTAACAATAAACCAGAGAGAAAAAATATGTAGTGTGAAAAAAATTTACACAAAAAAACAGACTAATGAAATATTTACTCCCCTTTGCCACCTAATTGCCCTGAAATTTAATCATTTTATCAAAATAAAACTAAACCAAAAAAAATAAACAGTTTTAATTCAGTATTGTGACATATTTCCAATGTTCACAGTACCATATGTGTCGGGTTGTGGTCCCGTGGTTAGTCTCGCGGACTCTTGAGTCAGAGTTTCTCGGTTCGAACCCACTCTACCACAATTTGATACGCATTTCTAATAATGAGCTGCTTAGGTTCACAGAAAAAATAAATACACAAATACTTTATTAAATTTATTTGTAAAACGTTTATTTTATCAAGTATTTCTATAATTCGTTCATATTTTAAATTAATTTGGAGGTTATTTACCAGAGAGATTCAGTCATTTTTTTGCTATTTGTTTTACTGCTCATCAATATTTTGAAATATAAATTTTATTTTTTTTATTTTTTTTCAGCTCGTGGTAAGATCAAGAAGATGCTGGGACCAATCCTCTTAGGCGTCGGAGTTAAGATCCTCGCTATTGTGGCTATTGTCGGAGGTGGTCTGGTTCTCTTGGTCACGAAGGCTCTAATTGTCGCTAAACTGGCCTTTGTCCTTGCTTCCATCCTTGGTCTGCAAAAGTTGTTCAGCAGTGGTAGCAGCGGACTCCTTGGAAAGGTACAAAAATCCTCATTTAGTTGTTAACATTTTTAAATTAAATTGTACTTAGTTTAAACCGAAATTTCTTAAAATCTATTATAACACGTGTTTCGATGCAATTTCATGATTTTTAATGCTGCGAAATGCATCCAAACTCGAGATTTTTATTTTAAAATAAATTGGAATTTACCAAGATTTTTTTTTTTAAATTGATAGACTATGCCATTAAGTGACTATCAAGTTAATTTATGAAATTATTTATTTACGTTTCGTAAAATTATAACAAAAAATATAATTTTTTAAAACCAAAAATATTGCCACTATCATGTATTTGAATATCACCAATCTATGGTAGATACATGGGCACTATAGCACATCGTTTCAGTTTTAATTTGATCATTAATTTTATGAACGCAATTTGATTATTCCTGTGCTTTAAGTACTTGTCCAAAATCTTTTATGTTTTTAATTAAAAATTTTAAAAGGGTTTATTAAATATGAAAAATATATAAAGATTCAAATAAATATCCCAACATTGATAAATAATTGAAATATGAAGTTATTGAGATAGTATCTCATCTGGAAGTATGCTTATTTATATTTTTATACAACCTGCCATTTCAGGTGTAAGTGACATTACAAACTGTAATGTTTAGTTTTATACCCATAATAAAATTAAATACAAAAGTATAACTATTTTTTTTCTTTCTAATAGGTGGGCGGAAGCAGTGGAAGCCAGACCGCGTGGGCCAACCCACCCTCAAACGGAGGATGGTCCAGCGGATCAGGAACCGGATGGGGACAGAACGGTGGCCAAGCCTCCGTATCCTACCCCTACGCCAGATCATATGAGACCAAGGATGCCCAGGATCTCGCATACACGGCCCAAAAGCCTGTTGCGGCCTAACTACAACGAACGAAATAATAACATGGTCGAAAACTCAACAAATGAAAGCTACAATAGAAAATACTTGGAAAATACAATGCCATTAATTGTTCGATATTTTAATTATAAAAATCTGACATTGGACTCCTTATGATCCAAGAGAAACAATTTGTATAATAAAAGTAAAATCTATTTTTTTTGGAAATTCAATATTATAATTACCTAAGTTCTCTGGGTTAAAAAATCACATCAGTTGAGTTCGACAAAATTATTCATAAATATTAATAAGTATTTATTATTTTAACAAATTCTCAAAAGGCTAATAATTTATTATTAACGAATAAGTCAATTGTTCATTAGGTTAGAATTTTTCATTTCATTGTTTATTTTATTTTTCTTTCATATTTTTGTTTTATTTTTATTATTTAGTATTTTATTTTGTTTGTGATAATATGTAAGACTTCTGTAACCAAAGTGTATTTGTGCCACAGATGCCTTATGCCAGTATTATGTGACTGCAGCCTTATATTTTTATTTTATAATTTGTGCATTTTCGTGCCATCATTATTTTTAAGTTGTCATTTGTTTTTTTTTTTATTTCTTTTACACATTTTTTATTATTTTAATTTTGTAAAAATATTTTGTTTTGTTAAGAAATCAATTGTTAATTATAAAAAGCTTTTACGACGACAGATAAAAATATTATTTATTTTAAATTATTCAATAAATTTTAAAAAATCAAACCCATTTTATTTTTCCCAAATTTACTTTACATTTATATAGCGCTGACTACAACCTTTTTTTATTTTTTAAAACTGTTACTTTTTTTAACAAGTTTTAATAATAATTCTAAAAAGACAGTTGGAATAGTTTTGAATATGTTTTCAAATAAAAATCGGACAATTTGTATTTTTTAAATAAAAAACAATTTATCAGAAACGTACACTGAAAAAACTACAACAATAACATCTTCTTTGAAAATAATATATTAAATTTTTATAACAATTTTAAAGGAAAAAACTTATTTTTGAACGTTTTTTTTACATAAATTGTAAATAATATCTCTTTCACGAGAAGAGGAATTAACAAACTAGCAATAAATATTAAGGAAATGTGAAAAACGTTATTATGTAACTACTTGCCGACATTTAAGTGTAATACATAACCATCTCTTTGTCAGGACAATCAATATACCACCAAAAAAGTAACTACATTCACTATCAAAGTAATTTATTTCAATGCCATTTATAAAAATAATAAAACAGTTTTGATCCTCATTACTAAGGGGAATGAATCCTGACTTTCGGCCCAACCAATGACGCATGTGATGAATATTTTGAGTAGATATATATGGAAAGTGCTAAAGTAGTAATGCATAGTGTTACCTTTATATTGGTACAGTGATCATCTTAATAAGGAGACGAATATGCTTCAAACCGATATACCAATATCTCGGTGAGTGAGCATGTAGAGATGTAACTAAATTTTGTTAAAATATTTGGCATAAAAGTTAATAATCATTTTAATAATATCTTCTTCTTCCTGGCTCGATCTCAACTTATCGTCTTTGTAGACTGTTGGGGTCAGCTCTCCAAATCCTCAGGTTGTAGGTTATTATAATAATAATAATAATTTGCATAATTTGTAATGTGCCATTTTCGTAAAATACTACCTCAATGGCGCCAATAAAGACATGGATAGTAATAATAATAATAGGATGATGATGATGATAATGATATACAAAAAATGAATGGATTAAAATGTCGTTAATCGGCTCGGATCGTCGAGTCTGGAGCGGGGAAAAGATGAGTTAAAACACCTTCCTCTTGATCCCATGGGCTGGAGAATGGCCAAGGTGTTGGGCAGGACGCCTTCCTGAGCGATGGTCGTCATGCTAAAGGCCAGCTTGTTGAGCTCCTTGTCATTGTGGATGGCCATCTTCCAACTTTCAGACTAGCACAGTTCAAACGGGACTTCTGTCAGGAATAACGTTATCTTGGTTATGCCTTCGAATCATGTTTTTGCAACATCTAATTCTTTTGTCTTCGTCTAGATGTCTTTCAAAGAAGATCCATAGCAATCCCCTAGTTTAAAATATGTTCAGGTTCTCTGCGTCCTATGTGCCTATACCATCTATCAATAGCCTTTCTTCTACTTTACTAAAGATGTATGTTACACCCAGGTAACTTCATGGATGTTTGAACTCTTTATTTTATCTCTAAGGAACACTCCAGCTGACCAACTAAGCATTCATATTTCAGCAGTTTCTAGTTACCTAGAGTAGATGTTATACATTGTCCAGCACTCGGAGCCATAGACGAGGGTGAATCTGACGATAATTGTACTATAAAAATATAATTTAAAGAATATTTTAACATTAAATATTTTTTTGATAAACATCTTTTAATTTTTTTTTATTTCAAATGTTTGCAATAGTCAAAATAAGACATTCATAAATAAGCATAGTATGTTGTGAAATTGGTATGTAACCTACTTTTAGCAGAAGTGTGATCGGATTTGGTAATTCCTGGACGCATGTACCTACATCCGTTTAACTTAAACTGAATACACAATAGGGACTTATTATTCAGTCATAAATCAGATACTAAAATAAATTTTCCATCAACACTAATTCACAAATCCTACTCTATTTGTACACAGGGTGGATCAAATGACCAATCACAAAATTCAGATTTTTTTATTGATATTCCCATATATATTTACACTATCTTTAAACATTGTCCGCAAAATAATTTTAAATATTATATATCAAATCATATACTAACTTTCAAGTAACAAGAAAATGTTTTGCCATCAATTTCTTCCGGGTGTAAATATTATAAACAAAATATGTATATTTTTTATTTAAAAATTTTACTTGGTATATAAAACATTGGTTTGATGTTTTCATATCACAGATTACATATATTTTTTACTGCAATGGCAGTGCTATCTGTTAATCTTAATAGCAATATAATAATACTGACATTGCTGACGTTTATCACTGTTTTTCGAAATTGGTGATACTTCAGTGTTATTTTTTTCACTACTTCACAAACATTATAATATTATACCATATATATTTTTAGTTTGTATTTTTTTTTCTTTTAAATTTAATGAACTGTCAAACAGTAACGTGTGGTATTTTTTTTCCTTTAAGAGGTGTTATTTTGTAGTACAAAAAACGTTTGCTATAACCAAATGGCAGCGCCATCTGTTGAAAGTAACAGCAATACACGAAATACTACAGATTGTTGTCGGAGTATGGCGTGTTACTCGACAGCTGCTAAAATACCTACATGCATTGTGAGATTAAACGCATTAGTAACGATCGGTTTCTCTTTTCTTTCTTTTTCATTTAACTAGCAACGCGTGTCCGGAAATATACGTTTTAAAAATTAAATTAAAAAATTTAAATAATGTAAAGTAATTGTTTTCTTCGGCAACGTGTTAAATTCAAGCAGAAAATATTTCAGTTGACCCAGCATAACTTTGTACACGTCAATGCAGTTCTTACAACTCTCAGAAGAAGACCCAGAATATCTAAATTACTATACATTATATTTCAACTATGTCACACGCCACAATATCCCTACTTACTCTCACTTGATAATTTAAAGCCATACGCATGTTTATGATTGTTGAGGAATCCCGAACGAAGACATGCACTGAATTGCAATCAGCCACCAAACGCAAAGCAATCATTTGATATTACACTTGCTTTGAATATTGAATTCGCAGCACATTAATTTATACACCTGTGCTCATTTACTTTGGATAAATAAAAAGAATTTAGAACAACGCCATTATTTGTCAACCAAAATTCATAGGTGATAGATCAGTCAAATCAAAAAATTAAAAGTCTTCGACACCCTTATTTCAAAATGTTGCTTAAATTATCTAGTTTTGTCTTTCTGTGTCTGTCAATATCTTGTGTATTTTCTGAAGATTTTAAAATTGACAGCAAATGTGCTGAAAATGAGAGCTGTATAGATGAAAAATTAAAGGATATAATTGATAAAATCGACGATGAAAAGGATATTGAGCTTGTAGATGGTGTTAGATTAGCTAAAGTGTCGGAAACGAAACCGGAAGGAGCCAGGATGTTGGACGAAAGTCTGACTGATAGGGTGTTGCGGTTTATCACGTCTCGGGAAGTGAAGATTAGCGAGGAGAGCAGTTCGAGGAGCATTGACGAAGGTATTTATATGACTTTAATATGATAGACGCAGTACTGTGCGTTTAACTCCCAAATTTGGATCTTCAAACTTCTACCATACTCTTGTAAATATATTATTTTTCTCAGAGTAAATGTACTGACTATTAAGCTTTTAATTGTTTATTTATTTGACTACCAACAGGGTTTTATCATAAATGATATCAAAAAGCAGATACTATTTTTTCAACATCACTTTACTCTGGAATGTATAGTAGACAATCGTAAGCAGAGTTAGCTATATGAAAATAGTGTATTGATTTATATTTAATAAATAATTCAAAATCCACAGAATACCACCATCATTATAATATTTTTGTGGAATTTTTTATATTTATTAAATAAATATGTTTTATCTTACTAGATTTGATTAATATTCTAAGAAACCAGTAGGTTTTTTTAAGTGTCATTGTTATATATTGCCGCAAAATTTCTGTATTTTTTCGCTAAAATATGGTAAACACATTTCTTGTGGCGATACGGTCGCAAACTAAGTACCTAATTTTAACTATACTCATTTTCATATTGATTTAAACAGTTTAACGATAATAGAAATGCATTCACAATCTAACATGTAAATATATTTATATCTCCAATTTTTTTATATTTAATGTAAAAAGCATTCAAAATATACATGTGTTCATGCATATGTCCTTTAAAAAAAATTGAATTTAAAATATAAGATATTCGGACTCTCCATGAAATAAATCTTGATATTAACGCCATCTATGGGTGCATGCAAAAGACTCGTTAAATAAATAACGAATAATAATATAAAAATATGAAATACCTTCTGAATGAAACACAGATTTTATAAAGAAATTAAATTTGTCTTTAAGTATGTTTTTTTTAAACTTTATAAAATGAAAATAATATTTTTACCAAATGATCAAAGTATAGAATTTTAGTGATTTTCATTATCCAGTATTTTTTTCGCAATTATTTGTATCAACAAACGTAACAATACACTTAAGTGATCTTTAAAGAAAACAATTTGACCTTATAATTTTCAAATAATATGAAAAATAATAATACTATTTTTTCAAATAAAAGCAAAATTATGGCAACGTGAATATTTCTTTAAATGTAGATGAAGGACGGAAAAATTATACAGTTTAAAAGGTCTGTATATTTTTGGTGATTAAGTGTAATCTTTTATTCCCTTTGAACTCTATCCACAACAAAATGGTCATTGAACCTTTTACAGGAGAGACGCGTTGTGATTGTTAATTTTAAAAAATACGCTGATACGTCCTGCGCTCCATATTTTTTCCTCCAGGAGTAAAATACATTTGGAAGGATATGTCATTACTTTATTATTTATTATTTTTTAAGATACTGAATTATTATTATTCAACTTTGCGGATAATATGATATTCTAGCGGCAAATGCCAGATCCTGAGTCCAGAAATTTACAGACTTTTTTCGTACAAAAATGAAAATTAATTCGTCTTATCTGACCCTCAATTATATTTGTATATCAACCAAAGTGTGATGATATTCTATTCTCTGAGCTAAAAGTAACTAAAATAGTTAGATATTTGATAAATAAGTTTTTTTCTCTAAAAATAAGATAAAAACTAATTTTGAACGTATCTCACACATATATATATATATATATATATATATATATATATATATATATATATATATATATATATATATATATATATATATATATATATATGTATATATATATACATATATATATAAATATATATATATTTATATATATATATATATATATATATATATATATATATATATATATATATATATATATATATATATATATATATATATATATATATATATAATATATATATATATATAAATATATATACAATATATTTATATATATATATATATATATATATATATATATGTATATATATATATATATATATATATATATATATATATATATATATATATATATATATATATATATATATATATATATATATGTATATATATTACTATATATATATATAATATATATATATATATATTTATATATATATATATATATATATATATATATATATATATATATATATATATATATATATATATATATATATATATATATATATATATATATAAATATATATACAATATATTTATATATATATATATAATATACATATATATATATATATATATATATATATATATATATATATATATATATATAAATATATATACAATATATTTATATATATATATATATATATATATATATATATATATATATATATATATATATATATATATATATATATATATATATATATGTATATATTTAATTAAGATATTTACTTACTACAAATGATAGCAGCACCTTCTGCTTACATTTCACATCTGTCATAATTACAACTAATATACATAAAAAAACCAACAACAGTACACACATGCAACTTTAAAAAATGCATTTTAAATGATTTATAATAGGCAGCATAGTTCTGCCCTAGAATATTCAGACTTTTTTTTCTATCAAATCGATACATGCTTCATCTAAAACATTTTATTTAGATCAATTTTGTATCTACGTATTTTAATTAATTTCTTACAATGATAAACTTTGGGTTAAAAACCAAAAATATAACAAAATGTTTGTATTTTCCACAGTGGTATGTAATCAAGGTATGGAATACAAGGATTTTTTTAAATTAAAGCAAAAACGTAATAAAAAATATTTTAAATCGTTTTTTCAAAAAATCAGATCTTTTAATGTCTCCCCTTGTTAGAGTTATTTTAATCCAGTGGCATTCCTTTTGATAGCTTACTTATCATTTTCATATTATTTTTTGACATTTCATCAAAGATGAAGAAGAATATGGAAGTCTGGGCATTTACGGGGCTGATGACCGTCATAGGCTGGTTTAAATTATCACTTTAAACACTTGTAACATTAACCAATTCTACCCATTATTGACAACCACACTACTCCACATAACTCTTGTGATTGGAGATAATCCAGATTTTGTGAACAAGTATTTGGACACACTCAAAATGTCGCATACTTATCATTTAATTAATTATTGAGACGCTTATTTGTTTGTGCTTATCAAATAGCACAACGTTTTTAATAATTAAATCTCTGGATGCTATATCCGATCAGAGTTTGACCACCATTAAATCAATTTAGATTCTGGAAACTGGTCTGGAATATGTATGAGGTTATCATCCCTAATTACACTAAATCAATTAGTTAGGAATAAAAAAATCAACAAAGTTGAAGCGTAGATATGTATTACTATAATTTGATATTTTATTCAGATCTAACAAATATTAACCAACTCTTGATCAAGTTCTCAATTACTTTATCATTCAAATATAATAAATTATTGTCGTATTTAAAAAATATATGTTTAATAATAAAAGTTTTAATAATTTCTTTCAAATGTTCTAAATGTATAGTCTAAAAATTGATTCAAAGCGACGAAAGATTTGAATATATTTTTTAAAAATGTGTCAACATAATAAATTGACAAGTAGCTTAGGGGTTCGATATTTACTGAAGCATTAATTATGTATTTGAAATACAATATAATTAATAATTATTTGTAAAATATTCATTTTATCCTGGAGTATTATGTCTTGAGTATTTTGTTGAAAATTGTTTACAAATATTTTCAGTAAGAAATATATTAAAATAAAACAAAAAGTTCAATTATTTTAGTATATTAGATCAAAGACAGAAGTGAGAATAAAATACTGGGCGATCAAAAAAAATATAACGTACATCCCCAGCTCTAAACTTAAAATATAAAAATTCATTTTAAATAAAATATATTTTTGTTGTTAAATGGGTGAATAATTATATTTTTTTATATCATGTACATGTATATATCGTGGCCTTTCAGCGGAAATACAGAAATCGAACAGAGCGACGTTTCTTCTGCGAAATCTTCGTAGGTAATAGCCACCGATGTGAAAGCCTTTTCCTTATATAGCCAAATCATCGTGCGTCCGATCATTACAACCTACAGAACCTTCTTTAGTAGAGCCGGTAGGTTGTATTATTGTTTTCACTGTGCACGCTCTGATTCTATGTGGGGCAGATGAGAAAGTTGCCTAACAACAGATCCCGTTTTCTGATGAATTTTCTCACTCATTATAAACCATTTTACGAAATGACCTAAGCGCCTTTCCTGTTTACAATTTCACATATTTTATTCGGAATAAAATTTAAAAAAATAATATCAATTGGGTTCATCAGTAAGAACATTGATAAATTATTTTGAATGATATTAGTTTTTTTTTAGATAAATCTATATTTTTTTATTTAAAAAATATTAGGTCTCAAATTCGAAAAAACGTAGAATATTTACTTTTAGTTAAACCAAGTTAAATAATCAATTATTGAAAATTTCCTTATTAGATTTCTAGTATTTTTTTATATCCGTTTAATGGTGAGATGTTATTAAAATATTGTGTAATACATGGTATAAATAAGAATACTTCAAATAATTTTTAAACATTACATTTGAGAATTAAAATGATACATTTACATACATAAAAAAATAATCGACTGAGAAAAGAAAAAAATTGTTTGTTTATTTTTAAATTCTGATTTTTTTTTTCATGGAAATTATTGAGTAACAAAGTGATTTAATATTTTTGTATTCATTTAAATAGATAAAACGATTGTAGATTTACAGATAAACATCAGTAAGTGCTTAAAGTATTGCTGCTATTATCTTATTATTTTTCTGAATTCAAAAAAAAACTTTTCCTCGACCATTTTATTTCCATTAAAACAGTAAACAAATCTCCTTCACATACGTCATCTGTATCCCATAAAATACATTCCACTCCTATAATAATGAATATAAGAGTGCAATATCACCATGCCTTCATGCAACTCATATAAAAACCAAGTGAACACCACTTCAATACGATGTGGTGCCTTGGATACTATTTCATGTGGGTAGGGGTCAAAAATGTTAAAGCATTTTTTATTTTTTCAACTGATTTTATTTTAATTTTTTATAAAAGGTATTTTGTTATTTTACATTTTATTCACATAATTATGAATGTACATAATTTTATGATTTTTTTCGATACATTTTAATGTGTATTATTTTAATTGAATTAATGTTTTCAAATATTAAATAACGAAAATTGAAGATAAAACTTAGTGCAATATTTTTAAAAGTCGGATAGGCTTTTTCAACATTAAAATTGAAATTTCGTAGCTAGAGAGTGGTTATCATATTCAAGTTTCGACACCTGCGCTTGAATCACAAGTACATATATATTATTCTATACGTATGTCGTTTACTTGTAAAAACCTAAGATTTTTTTATCGTCTTCTTCAAAAAAATAATATAAAAATATCTAAGTAAAAATGTGAAACGTCGTATGACAATCTGTACCCTTATCTTTTATAGACAATCAATAGTGCGATAAAATTCAGTTTGAATTTTGAAAACTTAGATACTGACATTTAGATTTTAAATTTCCCTTCAGTATATAAGATATGTATAATAATATTTTAATGAAGTGTCCACAATAAAATCACCCAAAAATCGATCAAATAGACAAGATAACCTCAAAATGATAAAACAAGTATAAGTCAATTTGTAACGCTTGCAAGTCTTTAGTAAAAAAATTAACATAACATAAATGAGAAACTTTATTTCGACTATATTTATAAAAAACTTTTAATAAAAAAGGCTCAAAAATTCAAGTAAAAATAATTTAAGACAATACGTGTACATTAGATCAACCCTGTTTTTGGCTCCACTTTAAACATTTTTTCCTGTTGTTTCATTTTTAGGATTTTTATCACTTCTTATATTTAATTATTTCATTATAAAAAAGTGAGACAAATAAAATAAAAAATACGTATTTAACAGTCTTCGATTTAGGTAAAACAGCAAAATAATTTTAAAAATATGTATATTCAAGCAATTTGTAACTTTAATAAATGCATTTTTAAATTTAATGATAGAATCTTGTAAATAATACATTTGAACCCCGAAGTTCATTATTTTAGAGACTTGTCTGTAAGCAGAATTTTAATTTGAGGACAAAAAAATTCAAGACCCAAAAACTTATTAAAAATATCTCTTGAATTAATTTTGCATTTAATGTATAAATATATATATATATATATATATATATATATATATATATATATAAATATATATATATTTATATATATATAAATATATATATATATATATATATATAAATATATATATATATATATATATATATATATATATATATATATATATATATATATATATATATATATATATATATATATATATATATATATATATATATATATATATATATATATATATATATATATATATATATATATATATATATATATATATATATATATATATATATATATATATATATATATATATATATATATATATATATATATATATATATATATATATATATATATATATATATATATAAATATATAAATATATATATATATATATATATATATATATATATATATATATATATATATATATATATATAAACATACACATACATAGAAATTATGGTGATCGTGTATCAGGCGAGCAGAAGAAAGTTGTAGGAATGTTTTGTAGGTCATAGAAAGCTGTCTCGTCTCGTATCCTCTTGTAAGTCCGTCTTACAACGAGATGAAGATTTTTTTGACAGCGGAAATGTATAAAGTCGTCAAATATAATAATTTTCCATCAAAAATTTAAATTATTTTGCAATTTAGCTGAGTTCAATATTCTTCTTCAAAAAATTAAAATACGGTATTTTAATTTTTTTACATCATATTCAAATTACAAATTTTTGAATATAATATTATAGTGACAAAATATTCACCATGCATACGTGCTTCGTGATTGTTTCTACGTTTACATGCAAAAATTGAATTTTAGAAATTTTATCATAAAATTGCCATATTTTCCTGTAAAAAGTAGGAACTAAAAACAGCGGTACATACATTTTGCTTTTATATCTTTCATCTATCTCTCTCGCATACTTACCACTGGCATAAGGTCGTTTTGAGCTTTAAACATATATGGTAAGATACAGCTTTGTTTTACAATCAGTAAAAATATTCAATTATAACTTAGTTTATAATATCTACCGGTTTCGAAGCTAACCGCTTCTTTTTCAAGACTGATTAATTAATCAGTGAAAACAAAATTATATTTTAATTATAAAATGAAAAATCAGAGTGTTATTGCTTCAAACGTAAACAATATCTTGTAATTTTTGGAAATGTCAAAAATAAATATCACCGCTAGGTAATAAGAAAGATGTTGAGATGGTTTGGGCATGTGGATCGAATGAGTGCTGACAGAATAATTAATCAAATAGGCGATTATGGTTGGTAATAAGGAAGACCGATTAGAACTTGATATGATTGAATATTTTAAGTACTTGAAAGAGGTTAGATCAGGTGTTCAGAACATTTGGCATATATGCGTGAGAAGATGAATGAATGTGGGAGGGGTAAAGATTGTGTGCATAGACAGAATGGTCTGGTGTTCTCTTCTCTCTGCCTAAACCTATGGAGAATTGGCGTGATGGTAAGTTAGTTTTGAAAATATTTTTTATTAAATATTATTACTGCTTTACCGCTGTAAACAAACTAAAGTTCGAGTCGCACACTATACATACCGATACATTGGTCAGTCAAGAACACTTTCACATACAACAAAAAGGTGTATCTCATTCAAGCCAGCGCATATTTTAAGTAGAAATGGCACCTTGCAAAAGGGTTGCAGTAAATTTGATATTTCAAAATACTTTTTAAAGAAAGATTTTATATTCAATCTTTAGTTTCTTAATTGAAAAATAGGTTTTATTACAGTGCTGAAAATCTAGTAAAATTCTGGAGGGTACTTTACAATAACAGCGCTGGTATGCGACCCCGTGTGCCCTGTAAATGGCTGCAATTATAATTTTCCAAAAAACTATTTTTCATATATTTGCTTTCCCTTAGTATACTAACATCCTTTACCTCGAGCTCCCTCGCATTCGTCATCTACATTCTATGGACCATATTCCTATGTTTCTGAATACAAGACTTGTAACCCTGCTTTTATATTACAACGATCGAATTGACACTGCGTCTATTCGATTCGGTGCCCTTTGCACAACTTAGTTTTGGATGGAAGCCAGAAATATAATAATATGAATGATTTTATTTCATTGGGGCGTGTGTTTTTGCTGTTTTAAGTAAAGTGTATGAATTATATTTTTTCAGTCCAAAAGGAAAAACTTTATCTAAGAAAAAACAACTCTAAGTGTCGAAGAATTTGAATAATTTTAATTCTTTAGCCCTTGAGTTAGTATTTTACGAAAATGGCGCCACATAAATTATCCAAAATTATTTTACCATATTTTATCCATATTTATATAAACAATAAGTAAGTCAAACCAGAAATCCGTAACTGATTGATCTGTGAAAATGTTCTATCAATAGGTCTTATATCATTTCGACGAGCCTTTATTTTTTTTTAACTCATGTGGTTAAGTTTTCAGGATTGAATATCACTGAAAAATTAAATTTTATCAGTAAAACTGATCAAAATAATCATAAAATGAAATGAATAAACTCATTTTTATACATGAATCAATCAAATCATTCATACTTTTATTTAAAGTTATTTTAAATAATAATACTGGTTTCATTTTGTATTTAATATTTTCTTACTTCATAAAAAAATATCAAAAGGACTTTACTTATACATACACCTAAAACCAATTATCATCTGTCTTTTTTCGCTTATTTTTAATTCATTCTATCCTTTTTCTGTGTATTTTTATGTTATCAACACGTTAGTGTAAACTTTGTATTTTTCTATTTTATAACTGACAATTTTTTTTAAATATCATAATTATCTACCGGTTTTAAAGCAAACAGTGTTTCTTTAGTAAAATGTTGTTAGTCTTGAGGACTAATTTACTATTCGTAGTTTAAAGAACTTAAAAAAATAAAAATAATATGATAAAAGAATCGGTTCAAAATCTCTAGGATAAAAAATATGTAGACGGTATTTTAAATGTGGTATTTGTGTACAAATGTAGGTGGGATTGTGCAAATATGAACATCCTTGTTATTCACGTGTTGACAAAACTGTATTTAATTCCAGAACGAGCGCCGCGCCCTTTTTGTAAACGGTCACTCGGGCTACAAAATGCCTGTTTTGTATACACACACTTGCTCGGATACCGTGTGACCTGAAAGTGAAGAATTTTGTGACCTACTTTTAAAACATTATTTTAAACCTCTTCAGGTCAAAGTAATATTTTTTCCATTGAATTTTAATATGAATATTATATTTCATGCCATTATTTACACATTTTTGAAATTTTAAGATAGACGAATAAGAATATGTATGTCTGGGTGTTTTACCATAATTTATCTTCAAGCGTCTGTCTCATTACTAGTACCATAGCTATTGTTAATATACTCTTTTTTCTAACTTTTTTTTCGTTTTTTTTCCCACAAATTAGGGATTTCCTTCAAATAAATTAAAATCTGATTTAATTTAATATTAATTAATAATTTATAAAAATATCGTACATTCCTTTTTTATTAAACGTTTACTTTAATTTACCAATATTTATTAAAATCCAACGTTACACGTGTTTCAATGTATTCAATATTGTTACCAAATACGTGTCACGATAGATTATAATAAATACATATATTTATCGCGTTAAAATCAAATAAATGTTTTATTTATATTTAATTTATATATTTAATTCAAATTAACCTTTTTATGTTTGCTGATATTGCTGAATCCCATAGCAACTAAAAAAATTCAAGCATTTACAAACACACCATATATTGAATGCTTTAAAATTAACGAAGTCTTATTTTTTCAAATATTTTTTTCCGGGTCTAAAGAATTTGTGACCTTGATAAACCACCGGCTCTTTCTTTGTATGCTTTCTCTTTCACTCCCGATAAAATAACATATTGAAATACCATCATCTCATTGAAATTCTGATACAAGACATTCGTCTCTTTTACTCTAAAGAAAGCTCCCGGTCCTCTTCATTATATGAGAATATTAAATGTATGAAAAAATGCACACTTTTTCAATATCCTATGTAGTATTGATGTCAATGATGTATTGTGAGGATAGAAATTAATCATTCGTTCGTCACTCTTTTATATTAGCTTTAAAACAGAATATTTATCATTCTTAGAATTGGTCTCCGGTGCGCACAAGCGCACAAACTATATCTTTCAACACTTATCCATACCCAATGGTGCGTAGGGCACGGCATTGTATTGATGCTGTGTTACATTGATAGTTACTTCCATGAAGGCAATATCATCACTCCTACGCTTCAGGAATCAGTCCAGGGTAATTTTAGTAAAGATTAGAGTGTAAAATCACTAGTATTTATTTTCACCCCCCTTGTGAATCAAACATGGGACCTCCAGCATGGTAGCTAAACGCGCTTACCATTATACTATGGAGGCGGATCAAATTTGATATTGAATTATAATAAAAAAAATAGTGAGAGGATGATATGAGAAAATAAAAGAAGTCATTTATATTTTTGTTGACTAGTTTAGAAAAAAATGATAAAAACTTTGAAAATATTACTGATTTTGTAGAAAAAATTCAGACATCTTCAATATACTAATTTTCCTCATCTTTTAATACTCTATTAAGATTCTTCAGCTTAGGAAACTTTAAAAATCTATAACATACAATATAATTTTCTTTTCAATCACCGTGCTTCTTATTGTAACTCAATTATTTCGAGTGATTTCAGATTAAATTACTTTATTATCTTATTATTAATGAGTTTTAGTACTATGAAAATATTTGTCTTTAAAATTTTGTTGGCTTTGATTTGGTCGACATTACAATTCAGTTATGTTAAGAAATATAGTGATTTTAATAATGAATTGGTTGAAGCTATTTTGAAGATAATAAATGGACAGTTTTACAAATATTTATTTTAGAAAAGTAATTATTTTTATAATTGTAACCATTTAGAGATTCTTCTTCTTTTTCTTCTTCCGGTGTCATATCAAGTCGCTCTAAAGTTGGCGATCACTCCGGAAAAAGCTTTTTTATCCTCGGTTGATGATCAACTTCCCCGCTCTTCGTATTCCTGTCCAATATCTTGTATTTCTAAGCCAGGACATCTGGTTTTTATAACTCCCTTAATATCTAGTTTCAAGAAAACTGTTTACATAACTTAATTATTCTCTGTAAAAGTTTTTCTTCGTTATGATCCATTAACTTTTTGACCTCAAAGGATTTTAGTAGACATTAGTAGTAACTTTTCCAGCTTACATAAACTAGTAAGAGTACAGGTATTCAACCCCGAAAACTCTAGGCATTGTATTCTTTATACTTTTCTTCTTTTTAATTAAAAGTGCATCATTTTGACCTATTAATTTTCTTTCTTATATAGAAGTTTCTCATTTACTCTGAGTACATCATCAGTAGTCCATAAAACTACTTGATTTAATGAACTGATCACCTAGACTCCACAAAATTAACGATTCTATTTCAGGCCAATAAAATAACTTATGCACTGTTGATTGAAAGGTCATAAAGGTCATAGGAATAGCCTTGTATGAGAAATTAGAAATACTTTAATACAAGTTTAAAATATTTCTTAATTATATATTTTTTTAATTCGTTTATTGTGAAATTAGTAAAAAATTATCAACGATGTTTTTAAATATAAGCTTTCAGAATTTTTTGCTATGATTTCAATGTTTTATTGTGAAATTTAATAATTACTTAAAACATTGATGAAAATCAGTTAAATAAATTAAGAAGATAAGCATAGACATTATGCTTATTATATATTTCAATATTTTGGTGAATAATAAAAAAAATGTTTGAAAAGAACCGGAAACCCATTAATATTTATTTAAGTATTTTTTTCCTGAATATTTTTTTTAATATTTCAAAACATTTAAACAAGATGTTTCGGCTTTATTTAATATTTAAACACTAAAAAAATATGTATAAAAACATATAAATAATATATAAACTTAATTTCAAGAATTTTTAAATATTTCCTTTTATTAAACAAAAAATCATAAAATTAGTCCTTAATTTTCTATACAATTCAATCTTTTATTATTTTATAAATTAAATTATTTAAATACATTAAAATTAAAAGTCCTGTATTTAATTAAAGACATACAGTTTTTTCATTAAAAATTTAAACAGATACCGAAATTAAGGTCGAACAAATACTTGAAAGAGGTTTATAAAAATCCCACCATGCTTTAATACCAAGCGGCTTCCGGTCAATGTCAATGCTTTTTAAATTTAGGACACAAGTCTTTCCGGTTATGTACCTGAATAAAATTCTTCGAGTGAAAACCCCCACCTTGACTTTCGAACACGGCCGTCTGCAAAAGCCAAAATACTGGCACGTAAAACAAAGTATTTCCCAAAAAGCACGAACTGATTATTCAGAGATTTTTTCACTGCTTATTTCAAACTTGGACTTTTTGTCTCGATGTCTATCTGCTTTGTTCGAATCAACGTTGAGGTGAATGTTCTGGCGAGACGTTCACCTTGTTCTAAATAACAGGTGTATAAGAGAAAATACTTTACCGTTATAATGTCAGTAGGCTCCCGACAGCGGAGCGGTTTGCAGAGCTAATGTAGATTTTTTTCCATTTTTATTTTTTTTAAATAAACGTTGATTTCAGAATAACTACCCCTTTTAAAAATTATCATGCTTCCATGAATAAAATAACTTTCCTTAATTAAAAAAAAAATGAATTTAATACCATTTTTTTGCTATGACGAATAGTTTTATATTTTTACAAATAAATATATGTATACCATTCTTTTTTTTTCGCTTTTCATTCATTCTTATTTTTCTTTCTGGATCCATCCCTACTTATCGTATTTCTAGACTTTTGGGGCCAGCTTTTCTTAGGTCCTTAGGTTAGGGTCCTTAGGTTATAGATCCTTATATCATGGGTAACGTGACCTAGACCATAACTTTGAATCATATTTTCTTTCTACAACATCCATGAACTTTTTGGTCTTCCTCTAGATGTCTTTCGAGGAAGATGTATGGCGATTTTCTATTTCATTATTTAATCAGTTTCATTGCATCATAAAATCTCAATTGCTTTCTTCTACCTTGCTATTGAGGTCTGTTATACCCAGACTTCATCTTAATTTTAAATGGATGCATAAATATTTAAATTTTGTTAATAAGGGACATTCTAGCTGCCAATCTAAGCATTTGAATTGATATTCAAATTTTATATGATAATATAAAATTTTAAATGTTAATTGAATGAAAATTACAGGTGACACAATAGGTGTCACCTGTATGGGAAACAATGAATCATGTCGATACGTTCATTATTGTAGACCAAATACATACGTATTTAATTCATTTTTTACTGGGCTCAAGTAACACATCAAAGTTCAAGTAGCCCCGTTCTGCGGTACTGCATAAGATCAACGCAGTATTTTATTGATTGTTAATTAAGGCAGGGTGATCACCTTTTAAATAAGATACCATTCCGGGGTAATATTAAATAAATACATGAGTAAAAAATTACTCGAATTTATTTCGACCCCTCCTAGGAATCGAACCTGAGACGGAGAAAAATCACGTTAGTGAAATGCACTAACCAAAACACTAGTCACGCAGACAAAACTTTCTTTCTGCTTCAACTACTTTCACAAGAATTATGTTTTGAGTATTGGTTTCTAAAATTTACATTAATTATAAAATTATTTAAAAAAACTAACTTAACTTTTATTAATCAAATTATTAGTATTATAAACGTTTTTGGATATATCTTCCTACCAACGCATTAAATTTGACATATACGTGAGTAATTATGAGAGTTAGGAAAGTAATGAAGGTTACCATATATCGCTCACTCCTTTCAAGAACGTCATAAATCAAAAATCGTCAGTTTTCAGTTGTGCATGTTTTCGGAATGCCCAGAAAATGTACTATATCCCAGCAAAAGAGGCATATTTTTAACTTAATATTTACCCGCTACAGGGCAGAAAAAGTTGTTTTTGCATTTTGAATAAAAGGTAGTGTTTAATTATTTTTTTGAAACATACTAAATATTTTTCAAATGGAAAAAAAAACCTTCAGGTTTTACCTTTAAAGATCTGTTGCACAGTAAAAAGTTCAAAAAGTAAGTGGCTTGATGTTTATTTTTAATACATTGTATTATATTTTTAAACTTTAAAAACGTTCTCCTGAAAAATCAAGTTTTTTGATTTATGACGTTCTTGAAAGGAGTGAGCGATATGATATTGATATAACAACTTACCCTTTTATTTTAACTTTAAAATATAACACTGTAAAAAAAGTTGTGTTAGTCTGGATTACATTATTTTATGTACATAAAAATAACTCAATAATTGTGACAAAAATAAATATTTGAAATTATTACTTTCACGTTATTTTTTTTTTACTAGGTAAAGTAAATATTTTTCCAATGTAGGCCGCATTTTCTTGTTTTTATAAAATACATCATAATTAGTCTGATTACAAAAAAGGTTTATTAAACACGAAAATCTTATTTAAAAAAAAATTAAACATGAAAATAAAATAAAAATTAAACAAACCAAGAATTTAAAACTGTAAAGAACTAATAGAAAGACGAAAAAAACTCTGTAAGGTGTTAAGTGGTAGGAAATAAGAAATTCTCAAGGCAGTAAAAAGAATTATAATACTGTATCAGAATAAAACGGTATTACCCTGATTGTAAAATGGATAAAAAAAATGTTAAAAAAGTTCAGAGGGCATCTAATCTTCTGTTTTCTCTATTTTTTTATTATGAATGAAAATTTTTTTTAAAAAAATTTTCACCAGACGGGATCTTCCTTATTCCCTATCAAATTTAACATTTTTACGCACTAAAAACATGCAAATGACTCATGATTGGTTTTTTTAAACAGAATGATTTTTTCTCCATTTTCGACATACTTTCGCTAGTCGTTCATAAAACGTTATTTTCTGGCAATTTGTTGTATGATCCAAAAATCTTTTTACGTATATAAAAATTTTCTGTTTTTTTTTTATTTCCCTACGAAAAAAATATATAAAAATAAATATCCTTTTACGAACGCTTAAATTCTATTGATATCAAAGTAGGCGCAACCGTTAGTGAACCAGGGGCGTATACAAATCATCATAAAATAAGGCTTCACTTAATTATATTTGTGATTAAATATTCATAGAACCTTAGTAGGTCAGTGGGCCAGCGTGCCTATCCACCCAAGGGTCCCACACGGGAGTCCAAAAAAACTGGATTCAAATCTCGTTTCGGGCTAGGAGTGGACTCACATAAGTAGATTCTAGCATACGAGTGAATAGTAATTGATGTTTTAAATTATCTGTTCATAAATTATCAATGTACTGGTCAAAAGAAACATGCTTGTATGTACGAGAATGTACGATTTCTTTTTTATTATATGAAATACTTTTCAAACAAAACGTTGCTGCGTTTACGAAAAAAATGTAATTTGATTTTTTTTCTATCAAATAACTGAATGTAAATAATACTTGGTAACTGAATTTTAAAATTCAAATTTTTCTCAATTTTTCTATACAGTTTAGTAAAAACTTATATGGATGTAGCATCGTATTTACTGTTGGTATATTTTGATTTACTTAATTAAAAGGCCTCTGTACTGTAATGGTCAGCACGCTCGTCTACCGTTCTGGGGGTCCCGGGTTCGATTCCCAGGGGGGGGTAAAATAAATATAAGTGATTTTTTCACTGTAATATTTATTCAATACTACCCTGGACTGGCGACCTGAAGCGGAGAGCTGATCACCTTTCCTTCGTGTGTAAACAATCAAGATAACACTGTGTTCATATGAAGCAGTGCCCTATGCACCATTGGGGTGCGGATAAGGGTTTTATTATTATTTATTTATTATTCAAAAGGTGTTGATACAAAAATATGACAAATAAAGCAAATTACATAATTAAGCAATTACATGACAATAGAAGAAAAAACAAAAACACTTCATTTAAAAAATATACACAAAATATATACATGCTAGAATTATGAATTGGTACATTATAAAGCAACACAGAACGAAATAGATTTATATCTACTAGAAAAATATAATAAATCAGTACAAAATAAAACAGAAACATGCAAAAAAATACATGATAAAGCAAATGCGTCATACAAATGTTTTAGAAAATCAATGCTATACAGTTCTTAATTGTGATTTCATTTTTTTAATGTGAGATACGACATTTAACCAAATAGCGATGTTATGAGAGGGATAATTCTAAACCCAGTTTTATGCTTTTAAACAAACCCTTTAAATCGTGAAAAATATTTAGAAATATTAAAAAAACTAATAATTATCACTTATTTTATCATTGATTCGTTCAATCTTTTTTTTATGAACTTTGCATTTAACTGATCAGCTTTAATACATTTACTGAACAAAGCTATAAACAGATTCAAAATAGTATATAGCTCCATTCTCCATACACATTGATATTTGAAAAAAAAATACGTTTTTTTCTTTCAAGAAGTCAGAATGAGTAAATATTAGCAGAAGCTTGTCCTAGTTACAGAATATTATACGATTACGAGTTTCCAACCCCAAAAAACAGTACTAATACTGCCATTCTCATTTCCCATTAAATAATAATGTCCGTGGAACGATCAGGTATGCCAAATACTTGAAAGTGGTCAGGTTAGGAGTCGTAACAATCGGCGGGTATGTATGAGGAGATGCATGAACGTGGAAGAGGCGAAGAATGTTTGCAAGGACAGAGTGGTGTGGCGCTCTATTCTCTCTGCCTACCCCTTCGGAGAAGCGGCGTGATGGTTAGTAAGTTAGTTAGTTTAATAATGTCCGTTATCGTGGGCGTCTTTTTTTAAGGATATCTGTGAGCATCACATCGATCCGATGTTTGACCTATTTGTCTTTGATTTGGACGTTATAAGTAAGGCAAAACGTAATATTTTACATTAAAAATAAACATTTTATTGGATGCGGATATGAGTCCGAATGGTGACCAAGAGGGTGTCATTTATTTATACTTTTTAGAAGAATATATAAATCTTTAAAAAAATAAGAGTAAAGGAGTTGTGTTATTGTTAGACTTTCGTACTTGCATCGGAATAATTTCTTCTTCATTCAGAAATTAGAAAAAAATGGTTCATTAAATGTTCATTTACATTATGATTAATTTAGACCCATATTTTATTATTATGCTTTGTTTGATTCAAACTTTGATATTTGGCTTACATTTCATTATCTGGATTGAATCAATTTGAATGTTTTCATTTTTATTTTTTGCTAAATTTATTTAGCAAAAATTTATTTTTTGCAAAAAAACCATATTATACATTTATATATTTAGATAATGCACTTGAATAAAAAAACATAACCACGATCTGAATTAATAAAATCTATTGAATTCTCTCATTTCTCTATGATCAAATCGCGAAAAAAAATAAACCAAAGATTTGACAACAAGTTTAACTGATATCGTTTTAAAACTCTTGGTTAAAACCAAGGCTGAACCGAGGATTACAAGTTAAATGAAATTCAACCGCTTGAAATACAACAAAACCTTAAAAGCTACTACTGCTATAGACATCTGTGGGCGAAAAACAGAAAATCAACTGACGCCATCTATACTCAGTTGCCGTTTCTACTGTTTTATTTTTCTGGCTGACTTGTAAAGAAAAAAGAAAAAAGGTAGTCGTGAATTCACTGACACACTTCAAAAAACGACGTTCATCTTATCGCTTAGTATACGTTGTATACTTTTAAAATAATTTATTAACTTGATAGTCCCTAATGACTTTATTTGGAATAGTGAAATGATTTTTTTGGTTCATTTATACCATTTTTAGGACATACAATCTTAAGCTATTCGTCTAATGTGAGCATACAATGTAATTTTTATGGAACTTAATATTTTTTAGTATCTAAACACATACTTTTCGAAAAGGAAACAAATTGTGGGCACGTGCAAGGCTAAAAGACCTTTCATTGACCGGTTTAGGTGATTATATATCATCATATATTTTAGAGTTATACTGAAAAAAAAAATCAAATAATGATGAATTTTTTGTTGATATTTTGTAAAGTAAAATCATTGTTAACTATGTGGTATGGTAATATACCACTCCCCTTATCATTCATCGTTCACTTGTTAAATACCATTGAACATAAAAATTATAATTTTGTTTTATATTTTTCTATAAATAAATTGTAATTATATTTTCAACATGTGGTGAAATTATGTTTAAAAGATCTCTTCACGGTTAAAAAACCTTCGTATTTATAAAGATTGTGTGTAGGTAAGGAAGTAAGGAATGAGAGAGTTAATATTAAAAAGACATCACAAAAGCAATCGATTGGTCCGGGTATTTGTAATGTATTTTGTTTCATTTACTCTCCTTACAATTCAACATACAGAAAAGTCTCTTAAATTGGAAGCATTGTGGATTATTGAAAAAATATTAAAACAAAAGCAAAAAAAACAAAACATTTTTTTAAAGAAATAACCAGCAATAAGAGTCTGGTCTGCAGGTAGAAAAGTAAAGATAGGGAAGGTAAATGTGAAAAATACATTACAAACACCATTTAAATGACATTAAAATAAAATTGTCATGGTCTGACATTTATACAAAAATAAAATTGTGAAAGAGAGAAAGAAGACAAATGAATCACAATGGGAACGTTTTTAAAAATTCAAATTATCAGCTGCCTGACATACATAAAATAGAACCCATTCGGGGATCCAAAATAAATGATCTGAAAAAATACTTTATGGAAAGATATATACTTATGTAGTGTTAAGTCATATTTTATTATTTTATTTTTACTTTGTGTTTTTTATATTTTCTCATTTGTTATATATTCTAATTTTTTGTATTTTCTCATTTGTTTATTTTAAATATGCTTCTAACCTTATGTTTTCCTCATTTATTTCTTTCAAATATGCTTCTTATGCCTATTTATTGTACCTGTTTATTGTTTTTTATATTTTGCCATTTATTACTTTAGGTTATTTTTTAATAATCTTCTTTGTAACTTTATTATTTGTGTTCCAGTCTTGTTAACCTTAATCCCATGTCCCAAAATGAGAAATGTAAATTACTCATCGGGAATATTATACAAATATGACTTATGTATGTAATATGTTTTGAAAAATTAATAAATGTCTAAGTTACTGTAAGGAAATGTAAATATATAAAAATGATGAAAATGTATATAATAGTTTATATTAGTTTTAATATAAGCTAACTTAAGAAATAAATAAAAAATAATAATTTAAAAAAAAACAAATAAAAGTGGGCTTAATAAAACCACGAATACCTTCTCTCTTTGTTTTGGTTTTCCTTCTTACTAACAAACCATTAAATTAAAAATGAAAGGAACTTTTCATTGACGTGTTCCACATCCATATTTATTGTAAGCTATTAGATAGAATATGCGATTAAACGTGAGAAGAACTTCCGGTCACATTCCTGAAATGGGCACTTGATTCAAAATCGCAATTACATTGGACGCTTGATCATCCATTAAACGCTTTAATTAAACTTTGGACTTGAATGAAATTCTGGACTTGTATACCTATGATTAAAAGTAATATTCGACGTTTTATACTTAATCGGATCTGTAAACATTTCAGTTAACATGAGTGCTTTTATATCGGAGAGTTTAACCCTAGATTACTAAATTATCCTACGAGTGACGTTAGTAACTAAATATTCGTAAATAATACGACATAAAAATAAAACGGTAACAAACAAGATAATATTTTTTTATGTTAGACGAATTAATAACATTCTTTGATTTAATGGGATGACGTAATGTATTTTTTTTTGTTGATATCTAAACAAAGATGAAGAAGAGTAAGGAAGTTTGGGCTTTTACGTGGCTTACGACCGTCATAAGCTGGTTTAAGTGATCATTTTACACAATAAATGCCAAGACTTCCATATTCTTATTCATTTTTTTGAGATATGAAACAATAATATGAAAAATAACTCCTATAATCAAAGATAATCCTGATTAGTGAACAAGTATTTAGACGCTCAAAATGTTCTAGATCACGCGATAACGAAAACAAATTAAAAGTATATTAGGAAGGTATTGTGGATCATGGGACGCGGGAACGACGCAAACATTGTATTTTACAGCAAATCGCTCACTCCTTTCAAGAACGTCATAAATCAAAAAATGTCAATTTTCAGTTGTGCATATTTTCGGAATGCCCAAAAAATGTACTATATCCCAGAAAAAGAGGCATATTTTTAACTTAATATTTACCCGCTATAGGGCAGAAAGTGTTGTTTTTGCATTTTGAAGAAAGGGTATTGTTTATTTTTTTTTTTAAATAAACTAAATCTTTTTTAAATGGAGAAAAAACCTTCTAGTTTTACCTAAAATGATATGTTGCACAGTAAAAATTTCAGTAAGTGGCTTGATATTTATTTTTAATAAATTGTATTATATTTTCAAACTTAAAAAACGTTCTCCTGAAAAATCAAGTATTTTGATTTATGACGTTCTTGAAAGGAGTGAGCGAAATGTCATTTTGCGTCGTAATTTTCACGAAAGTATAGTAATCTTGGGTTAAATACATAGATTAATTCACCATTTTTAATGTATAACCGATTTCAATCAGTAATAACAAGTTCTCCCTTTTTTATTAACAGGAACTGAATGAGTAAAAGTAGTAACGCCGGTTACAGATAAATGGCAATATGCAATAAGTTATGTTTCATTTGTATCATAATTGCAAACCTCCAAATGGAAAACTGCATATTTTTTATCACCAAAGCACTCTCACTTAGAATTTTTGCATGAATTATACTAACGACTAAAAAATATAAAGTACTAATACTCATAATTAAATAGAAAGGCGAATTTTCATTTATATGCTGGTAAAGATTTTCCAACAATTGTTGTAATCATTTTTCATTTTTTGAGTACAATTTATTGTAAGGACTTTTGCAAAAAAAATTGTTTGAAAAAAAATATATGGGATTTTTTTATTATTCTCCTGGGTTTAATCATTTTGATATAAATATTAAAATAAAACATTTGTTTAAGACTGATATCGAGTTGTTATTGTAAATACTCATTACATCAATAAAACAAAAATACTTTTGATTTTTTTAAACTCAAAAGTGGGATAAAACTAGATAATTGTTTTTTTTTCTCGAATATCATCAATAACAATATTAAAAGCATCAGGAAAAAAATTACTACTCTACTTTTAAAAAAAGATAGCTAATTCTTCTCTTTTTCTAATACGAGTCATCAAACGCAACGTAAAAACCCACTAGTAAAAATGACGCTACCATTTTGAAAGAAAATAAAATAATTGCTCTATTTCTCTAACATCATCAATTACAACACAAAAAGAGCCAGGAAAAAATTACGCCTCCGCTTTTGAAGAAAATAAGATAATTGCTCTATTTCTTCAATATCATCAAACGCAACACAAAAAAGCACTTTAAAAAAATGACGCCTCTACTTTTGTAAAAATATTAATATTGCTCAATTTTTACAACATCATAAAAACAACCTATAAAAGCACCAATAAAAATAATCTCCCTTAGTCAAGAAAATAAAATAATTGTTACATTTATTCAACAACATTTTCTTCTTCTGCTTGATATTGGCCTTCTGCTTGATGTTGATTCTCACCTGTCAATCCATCTCTTTGGTGGTCTGCCCGAGAGTCGTCTACCTTGGATCTAGCCGTGCAGTACAATTTGTGGGATTCTGGATGGTACAATTTTCCTCACATGTGTATACCATTGTCTCCTTCGTCGTCCTCCCCACCTAACGACGTCTTAGATCTCGCATATTTTTCTTATCTTGGTATTCCTTACTCTTGCCAGATATCCTAATTAGAGTCTTCATTTCTGACACTCTTAGCGCATTTTTTGTTACTGCGGGGTCCTCTCTGCATCCTGTCCTATATGTCATGATGGATCGTGCACAAGTTATGTATATTCTATAAAAAAAAAATTAAAAATAAAATTGTAAAAGGAAAAGCGATTTTTTTGGAAATAATTTTTAATTTCTGGCATAAAAACTGATAGTTGTTAAAACATTTAAAAAAAAAATATATTAAATTGGCACTTAAATTGTGATTATCCATTTTGTAATTTCAAAATAATTTTGTTTTAATATCACTTTATTGTAATTTTATGACAAAGTTATTTCTTTAAGACACATTCCGTTATTTTTTACTATGTATCTAAAGTATGTCGACCAAATTGTTCACCGCCTTCAATCAGAATGGAAGTTGATCGATATATTTGTTCTGATAATACTAATGGTCACTAGATACATAAATATTTTCCAACCAGCGTACTTAGGCCATAAACAAGCTCAATTCACGATAAGTCAAAATAAATAGAATTATCTCACGTAGTTACAGACCGAAATGCGATGATCAATCATAATACAATTTCCTCTTGATCACCTGTGAAACTACATATGTTTCTACTTACATACATTATTTAAATACGTGTTCATCTACAGAGCATTTATAACGTTTCACGATATAAATGTTTGGTGTTGAATTCAGCCCACGGAGGCAATCTTATGAAGCTGAAAGTGAAGTGAAATAGGGCAGTGAGAAAATATTTTTAATGAGCAAAAACAATAAGATTGAAGAAATGGGAGAAAAAGCTCAGTTGGATTAAAATAAAAGTATTAGGTTACAGCATTTTCACATTCGCACAACAAAGATCTGGTTGCAAAATTATCTGAAATGCAAAAGGTTATGTTTTCTAAAATTATTCAGCAGACAATTTTCAGCAATGGATGGCAAATCTTTTTTAGTTGTATTGAAAGAAAAGTGTTTTATATGTGTTAGTCGTATTATTTTTTGACATCTCATAAAAGATGAAGAAGAATATGGAAGTCTGGGCATTTACAGGGCTGACAACCGTCATATGCTGGTTTAAGTGATCACTTTACACCAATCCTACCCATTATTGACAATTACACTACTTAAATTTTCGGTAGTTCTAGACATATGAACCAATTTAGAAATCTTGTTCTTGAATCAATAGAGACATGTATTGGTGAGATGAAACTTCCATATTCTTCTTCATTTTTGATGAGATGAATAAAAATAATATGAAAAATAACTCCTTTAATTCGAGATAATCCAGATTTGTGAACAAGTATTTGGACACACTCAAAATGTTGTGTGAGTCGTAATGGAAAAAAGTAAGATGTATACAACTTTCGAAATAACATGCTTGTCAATCACGAGATAAATGTCAAATGTTGAATGAAAGTTTACAAGGAGATCACACGAACCAGATATTGACATATCGTAATCCCTGTTACCAGGCAACTTAATATTTTTTACAACTGTACTGGATTTTTAAGTAAGACCAAAAAAACTTCATTCTTTATTTTTCTTTAACTTATTTTGTTTTTTTTTCAGAAAGAAGAGGAAAATCGAAACTGAAGAAATACCTTCTACCCCTATTGTTAGCCATGAAGCTGAAGGCTGCTCTTATTTTACCAGCTATCCTGTCAACTATCACCCTTATAGCAGTAAAGGGTGTTACTGCTGGTCTCATCGCTATTATCATTTCAGGTAAATAAAATCATCAAATATTTGAGAAAACTATAAATAATACTTAAATCACACACAAACATTAAGCAAACGACGTCTTTTGGATTGAAAAATATTTCGTCCTGAAAATCACAAAAAAATGATCGCCCAGAAAAAAAATAGCTTTTATTATATTAAATTATGTTTGAAAAGAAGGGTGAAAGTAGACTGAATCCAGTCGAAATGCGATCTCTCAGAAAAATTTGCGGCAAAATGATATATGATAGATGTTGGAATGGTGATAAAAGTAAAGAATCCAAGGTTGAGATAAGCATTATCGATAAAATTAAGAAAGGTGTGTTAAAATTATTTGGGCATGTGAATCGAATAAAATAAGTGAAGAAAAGTAAAGAAAAAATTTGAAGCGAAACTGGTCGATAATAGAAGCAGAGGAAGACTGGAAAACTTGGCGCGATCAAGTATTTCAATTATTTGATTGTGGTCAGGTCAAGAGTAGGAATAATCGACGAGTATGTATGAGGATATGCATTAATGTGGAAGAGTCGATAAAAAAAAATTAAGACAGATACTCTCTGTCTACCCCTGCGGAGAAGTGGCGTGATGGTTAGTTAGTCACTAACAAAATATTATGTTAAAAACATGATTTGTTTTATTGAAGATTTATTTGATATGTATACGACCTGACTTTTTATTAATTTGGATTTTATACACTTTAAAATTTTCAGCGGCTATGAACCCTCACATAGAAGACGTGTATAGGGTTCACCAGATAAGTCAGTGGTACGAGGCGTAGGTCAGTTTTTTGCACCAATTCATGTCATGTCACTGATTGTTCAACAGCAAAATCCATTGCACCGATTGCTCTTCTCACATATCACAGCACGTCAATGACTTGATGAAACAGCATGAGCATGATATATGTATCACACTTACATTATTTAAATCTAGAGAATTTTAATGCAACTGAAATATTTTTTACTATTCCAATGTAAAAAATTACAACTCATATAAGACCACTTTTGAATTTATGAATGTTACCATGACTTGTTTCGATAACTACAGATGTTTTCATCAATATTTTAGATACAATTTTTTTTTTTGACATCTCAACATAGATGGAGAAAAATATGAAAGTCTGGGCATTTACAGGGCTTACGACCATTGTAGCCTTTGACGGTCGTTGGCACTGTAAATGACCAGACTTCCATATTTTTATTGATGTTACGATGTGAGATGAAAAATAACTCTTAATTGTATATAATCTAACTTTGTGAACAAGTATTTGAATACACTCAAAATGTTGTAAACAAAAATCTAAACTATATTATCTACGTATTTTCATATACTGATAAAAATTTCTGTAGTTCTCGAACCTAATCGAACTAACATTTATAAAATAAAGATTTACATTTAAATCACCATATTATTCCTCAAAATTAATACCAAATCAATGAAAAAATTCCTAAGCATATGTCTTCCTAACTGATGTCTCGTTTCTGAGATTAGAAATTTAAATTAAAATAAGCTCTTAAAAACTCAACAAGTGTGATCAGGCTTTTAGTTCAATTGAATATCTCAATCTGTAAAACAAATTGTTAATACATTCAAAGGTATTTTTAAAAGACACCTACCTACATTTTCCCTCACCAACCCTTGAATTTTTTCAGGTTTCACAGCTCTAAAATCGTTCGGTAATGATAACCAAGACAGGGTGACTACCATCGTAGCGTCACCGCTCCCGGCTGACATCCGCCCTCATCACGACTACCGATGGGCAAGGGTTGGGCAAGAGGCCCAGCCCTCACCGATTCCTCAAATGCCGCCCCAAGGAATCCCCGCCCAAGTCATCGATCCTTATGCCGCCTATTCGGGCTACCAGCCCTTGGCTCAGATAAATCCTTTGCCATAAAGATGCTTGAAAAAAAAAGTTATGTGACAATAACGTATTTTAATTAAAGCAGAAAAAACATCTTAATCGTATATTCTGTGGAAAAACCATTGATTTATTTTTTATTTAAAGAAATACGGCTTATTATAATTTCAATATTTATAAATTCGGTTAAAAAAATATTGATATATATATATGGCTCATTTGATGACATATCTTTAAATTAACCATAGTAAATCATTTTATTATGGTTTGTTTAAACATACCTACATATATGTATAAGAAATATGGTTCATTAAAATAGTTAAGTGTCTATTATCCAATTTCAAGACGTACAAAGAACTTGTTAAAATTAATGAGAAAGTTAATACATCCTCAATCCAGTTTGTATCGCTTAAATTCCCAATATGTTGTACATTTTACATGTGTTTTTTTTATTTTAATTATATATTTCAATCAATTAATAACATACTCGTAAATGTATTTCATTTTGTGGCTAAAGATTTAAACAGTATTTTAAATATTTTTTAATATTAAGTGTTTTCATTAAAAAAATATTAAAAATATTTTTAAACACATTTCATATCACTATATTGTATGTCAAGTATAAAACGAGTATTTTTTATATCCGTATACTTTTCTACGAGAGTTTTTCAATTGTAACTAATATAATTTTTTGTGAGTTATGTGCCATTTCGAATATATTTTTCTATGAAAATTACCTCAATATATTTATTTTAATAGGATTAATTTAATAATAAAGGTAGTATTACAGTATTTATATTTTTTAAATAAACTTTAATAAAGAAATTTAAAAATGAGGTGTTTTTATTTATTTCTAAAACTTCTCAAATTCATTCACTTAGATAACGTTTCAAAAGAAGACTCAGGAAATAGATTTTTTTTATTCGATAAATAATAAACGTTTGTGTGCGAAAAGAGATAGATCAACCCAGTTCTTTCTAAAAAATCAACCTTTTTAAAAATAATTGAAAAAGATTTATGAACAACCTAAGATATGTTTACTGATAATATATAACTGATCTCATTTACTCTTGATTTACAGATATTTACTGTTTATTTAAATATATTAATCAAAGCTACGGCTTTAAACGTATATAGAAATACATGTATTAAATGGTGATTCATTAACTTATTAAAGATGCGTTGCGAATTTAAAATAATTGATGCAGATTATTTCCCATTATTACAAATCATGGTGGCTATTACATACTGTAATTTAAATAAACTGGTAGTGGTATTTTGATTATATATGTGCCTACATACTTAATATTATTTCGTTACTTACATTGTTTTAACAATAATATTTTTTAAACTAGAACTCACGTGCATAAACTTTGAAAATAAAAATAAAATCACCTCTTTATTCATTATTCATTTTCCTTTTTTAGTTTTCCTTTTTTTAATAATGAGGTTAAATCATTGACTATCAGTAGGTTGAAACTGAAACTTTTCTTGTTTGTCCAAAATTTTAAAAGCACATTTATACTCGGTAACTTATTTGTATTGTTTACTTTTATTAAAACCATTTTTTAAATTTTATCTTACCACAAAATGCACCAACTTTATTTTTCGTTAAATTCAGTTTTTAATTTTACGAAAAAAAGCTCTCTTTTATAACAGCATATAAAAAAGGATGAAGACTTATGCATAACGGAACTATTTTTATAAGGAGTATGAAAATTTATTTTTGCAAATCGTTGATGATTTTATATTTGTTAAATCATTGTAAACAAGGTCCAAATCCTTGTTAAGAAGAATTTGAACTTACCTAAAATGTTATGTTAACTTTTTTGTATTTATCGTACATTTGTATGATTAAAAAAAACTTACACGAGCAAATTAACAAAACAAGTAAACTATATAAAAAGATTTTATTATGTATATGAAAAACAAAATAATTATGATTGAAAACACAAATATAACATTTCACCACAACCTTAATCTGGTGCGCGTTAAAGCCTTTTCAGGTTATCCGTAGTACTATTGCCGATATCTCAAAACAAGTAGCGTGTTATCATAGCGGGGGTATGATAAAAGAGGTGGAAATGGGTGAATGTTAAATAAAGCGAGCAGCGCACCCCACTAGCAGGGTCAGCTGTCAGGTGAAATTATGAATGATTTTAGTAATTTTTATAAAATTTATTAACATTGTTTTCACCACTTTTTTTATTAAAACAATTTAACCTACCGGTTTTTCATTTAGGATTTTTATGGAGTGTGTGGAAGATTTTGGTTAGAGTATTTTAATGTTTTTGATTAAAAATAAACCCTGATGATGACAAGGTACTGTCGAAACCGGTAGGTTAAATTATATTAATTTTAAAAAGTGGTGAAAACAAAGTTAATTAATTTTATACCTTTTTTATGAAATGTGCCACAAAGTATCTGCGGAAAACATTCAAGAGATTATAGTAATCATCGTTTCATTGAAAATAGTTTTCTAATATAAAGTTGAAGACAGTTAAATTTCACAACAGAAGGAAAGGGTATTTGGGACAAGATTTCAGGTATTTGTAATATGGTGATAAAAAAAAATTTGGTGAGCTGGTTAGACAGATCATATATAAATAAAGAAAAGAGAAAAAACGATTAAACAACATTTTGAGTGTGTCTTAATACTTTTTCACAAATTCTTAGGAGTATTATTAGTCCATTTTTGTCCTCTCAATGTCTTCTTCTTTTTCTTCTTACCCTTATCCGCATCCAATAGTGGATATGGCACTGTATCGTATTGACGTAGTTTTATTTTGATCGTTACTTACATGAAGGCAAGGTGACTCCTGCGCTTTAGTGACTAGTCCAGGGTAATATTAATAAATATTCGATTGTAAAATCACCTATATTTATTTCCACTCCTCTTGGAAAGCAAATCTGGAATCTCTAGCACGGTAGCTAAACACACTTACCATTAAACTACGGAAGCGTATCTCAATATTGATAAAGAAAAATAAATTCAAAATATATAAGAAAAAAAAATAATAATATTAAAAAATCTTCAATTCTTAGCAGAATGGTGAACGTTACACAGTGTAAAACGTGATAACATAACACAGTGAAATATCAAGTCGTAGGCCCTTAAATGCTCAGATTTCAATATTCTTACATATTAAAACGATGGATGCTTCGTCTCACCTGAGATACCTTAAATAAATATATTTTTATTCAAAAATTTCTCTAATATCTTTAACGAATCTCCGAAATAATAGCTTGAAATAATAGCAGATAAATAATTAGCGGAACGATTAGAATAAACCAAAGTAATATATTATAACAATGTCGAAATGAAATCGACTTTTACTCCGTACATAATGAATTGCCAATGGCCAACATCCGCGATATGGCTACTTATTCAGGTTTTAGCCTTGCCCTTGCGTTGATGTTATCGAGTATGTAAAACTTGATACATTTTTTGTTCCGCTTTCTACATTCATAAAAATCTACAAATCACTTTTTTCACTGACCACCTCCCTCCGCCTCCTTTGTGTAGCATTTATGGGATTCGACTTACAAGCATGGGGTTCAGATTCGGTTCCCAGCGAGTCTGATATTAATGTAGATATAATGTAAGGTAATTACCTCGTTTATTGTCACAATAAATGATGTTTCCTATGCATGCTTTCATGTCTTCTCCTTCTTCTTGGTGTAGGCCTTATGGCCTATTTTGAAGAGGGATTTAGCCTCCTGTGATGTCGATTCCCAGCTACCAATCCATTTCTTTGGTGATGGTCTGCACGGCTATCCTTAAGGTAGACGAATTCCGGTCGCTTATGTGTATGTAAAAGTGGATTTTAAACCTACAGATGCGTATTTAAAAAAAGCATCCACATCGTGACAAAAACGAATACACTCACAAAAGATTCCATATTTTATGTAATTGATCACTAGGTTAATTTATCTATATAAATAGAAAGGTCAATATTCGTTTGTTTGAAAGAAGGGGAAAATGTTTGTAAAGACGTAAAAAGAAGTTCCCAAAGAGTGGTGTGGCTTTATTTTCTTTCTGCCTACCACGGGGAAGGAGTTTAATGACTAGTTAGTCTTTTACCTAGAAAACGCACTAAAATTTTATGTTTTTTTATTAAAATTGTAATAAGAGTAAATTATGGTTATAATTTTTTATAAAACATGTTTCGCTTTAGTAATAATTATGTCAATTAAAATTTTAAAAATCAATCAATATTAACCTAAAGTATCTAAAATCCACTATTTCAAAATAATTTTGTTTTTAAACAAACTTCTGTGCGTATCATGTCAAGTCTCCCGGATGTCGACTATCACTTGAAGGCAATTGTCCTTTTCTTGGGCAACACTAAACATATTATTTTTTCATATCTCATCAAAGATGAAGAAAAATATGAAAGTCTTGGCATTTACGGGGCTATAACCGTCATTGGCTGGTTTAAGTGATCGCTTTACACACGTGTTACATTCACCAATTCTACCCGTTATTTACAACCACACAACTCAAATTCTTGAAAGTTTTATATATGTATATAAACCAATTTTGAAACGCTATTCTTGAATCACTAGAACTTCACTAGAGACATCTATTTGTGAGATGAAAAAAAGCTTTTTATTGAGCAAAAACCTTTTTTTTAGTATGGTAGGTCCGAATCCTGGATTGTAATCACACACATGAGAAACGCCAGAAAATATAAATGTTGTAAGTAAACACTACACAGTCTTGATCAGCGCCTCGACAGTCTTGATCCCCGTCCAATCTCGTTTATTCCAGAGCCAGGAGATATTTCTTCTGCCCATACCTCGTTTACCCTTTATTTTTTCTTCTATGATCAGCAGAGACCAATGGCGGAGTGTTATCCGAGGTTCCAGAGGGGGTCACTATCCTTCACAATGAGGGAAAAAAATTGGCAAAAATAAGGTGCAATAGCTTGTACTTCTCTCCTCTCAGCACATGCTCCAGATAAAACACCTTCCGGACCTTGATATCAGTCAGCAAGTGTTTGCCTTCTCTTGCTCTTTGAAGAAAATTTCTACTTCCCTGGTCTCAATCCTGTGGGTTGGTCTGCAGCAACAAATGACATCTTCTTTGCCATTCTCATATATTTTCCGAAACTCTCTTTACCTCTTCATACGTTGAACATCCCATGTCTTCGTATAAGTAATACCTAAGCGACTTATACGGAGCACATTTAAAATACAATAAACAATAAATTAGAACAAAACTCTACGGGTTTTTATATTATTGTAATAATGATGATCAATCGTAAAGGTCGAATGACATGTTGTGATACAGGATGAAATTACGATTCAAAATAAATAAAAAAGCGAGTGCACATTATTTCTCACGTGCCACTCTTCTACTAATGCACACAGAACAATGAACTAAGCTATTATGGATACTATTTTATCTCAAACATATCTAAATCTACTTTCGAGACAGTGTTTTTATTGTCTTAATGCTTTTCTAACTACTTACATGTGTATTTTTCAGATGCCCATGGAGCAAATTTTTTGACATTGTTTTAGTATTGTTATTATTATTATAGAGGTTTATCATAAAAAAATATATTTTTCTGTATAATAATTAATCACTATTTTAAGATATGAATACAAATTACCTTTTAAACATTCTTCTTCTTCTATCCTTTATCCGCACTTAGTGGTGCATAGGGTACTGCATCGTAGCGATGAAGCGTTATCTTGAGCGTTAAAGGCAAGTTGATCAGCTCTGCGCTTTTTGTACCAGTCCAGGGCGATGTTAAACAAATATGAGGGTAAAAATCACTAATACTTATAATAAAGTAATAAAACCCTTACCGCACCCCAATGGTGCATAGGGCAGTGCTGCATATAAACGCAGTGTTATCTCGATCGTTTACACATGAAGGAAAGGTGATCAGCCCTCCACTTCAGGTACCAGTCCAGTGTAATATTGAATAAATATTAGAGTGAAAAAATCACTTATAGCGCGTAAATATTAAGTTTAAAATATGCCGCTTTTGCTGGGATATAGTACATTTTCTGGGCGTTCCGAAAATATGCACAACTGAAAATTGTCGATTTTTTATATATGACGTTGTTGAAAGGAGTGAGTGATATTGTACAAGAATATTTTACCGGATTATGTTCTACTTACTATATCTATATTGTTTTATTTACGTTATGTTGTGGTGAATGAACATATAATACAACGATATACCAGAATGTTTAATTGGTTTTCATGTTAATTTTATTAAAACATAAATACTAGATTTAATGTGAGTCTAATAATACTTCAAGTCGTTTTCGTGTTTACATTTGAGAAAACGAAATACAAACACCACATAAAAACTCAAAGATGATTAGTTTTAATTATAGTCTGTTCATGGTATCTTAATGAATTATTTGATATACACATTATAAATACATTATTATGTGTTCGTTCAAATAGAGTTATTTTAAAAAGTACACACTTGAAAATGCAACGAACAATTTTTTGGGTCAGATTCGTTTTGAGATATCAAAGTCCCAATTATAGAAAAAAGTAGTAAAATCACAGAAGTAAATAACATAATGTTTTTTGACAAAAAACGCGTTTGATTGACAGGCATAGTCGTTATCTACTCAACAGATATTGTCATACTATTTTGATTCTCGCCAATGGTATAAAAAAAAAAATTCCCAATTAATTATCAAAAGATCGACTTCCCATGATTTGATAAAAGTTCAATTCTAATTTTGAAACTTATTTTTTTATCATTAAAAATTTGATTGAGAGAATGAAATATGGAAGTATTATGCATATGGAAGAAGAAACACTTCAAAATACATGTATGGTTCCGAACATTTTCAATTTGTTGCCGGTGGAGGTAAGAGGGCAAAAAAAATGGAATAAAGGAAAAATATAGAAATGAGTGAGAGATAATACTGTATAAATTGTTTTTTTTTCTTTTCTGCGCATTGAAAAGGCAAATAAGTATATATATTTTTAAAGTATGTAAAACCAACTCTTTTGACATGATACGTAAGGTGGTTTGGTGGGTCACCCAAAAAAAATATGTTTGTATATTTATGAATGTATATATGTCCGCCTCCGTAGTATAATTGTCAGCACGCTAGATTACCGTGCTGGAGGTCCCGGGTTCGATTCCCAGCATCAATCAATCGCCTTAAATTATCCTCATTAATAGCGCATCACTCTATTGGATGATTCCCCATATTACACAAAATGCCTCGTGATTCCTCTCCACGGCGCGCAATTACACCTGCCTGTAGTGAGCCGATAGGAACTTTCATTCAAACAATGAAAAAAAACTGTAGTGGCATTTTTCTGTTTTATTTTTCTTTCACTGGAGATCGAGGCACTCCATTCACAGATGCCGTTGGAAAGTGTTCTGGATTCGCAAATGTACCAAAATAAAATGAACAAAACTAATCGGACACAACTGCGTTGATTATCTAGGTGGATGGATGTTCGCAGAGGCTCTTAATATACTGCCATGCTGTTTTAGCAAAACGAGACTAGTTCTCGAAATAACTCATAGTATTTTTTTTGACATCTCACCAAAGATGAAGAAGAATATTGAAGTCTGGGCATTTACGGGGCTGACTACCGTCATAAACTGGTCTAAGTGATCACTTTACACACGTGTAACATTTACTAATTCTACCCATTATAGACAACCACACAACTCAAATTCTTGGAAGTTCTATATATATGAACCAATTTTGCAACATTATTCTTGAATCACTAGAACTTCACTAGAGACATCTATTACTGAGATGAAAAGAAGCTTATTATTGAGCAAAAACTCAAAAGTGATTGGAGATAATCCAGATTTTGTGAACAAGTATTTGGACACACTCAATGTTGTCTCGAAATAACTGTTTAAAATCGGTATATATTTATTTTTCATAGATTTAAGTTTTGTACTGACATTTCTTTGTGGATCTTTATTTGACCAGCAACCGGGTTTCGTCGTAACTGACATCATCAGACTGGTGTGAGGCTAGAAAAAATTCTATGTTGTATACACAACAAAACAGGAGTTGAAAACCATTATTTTGTATAATTTTCTGATAAAATGAATTAAAATTTAATCAGTTTAAGTATTGTATTGTAATAAAAATCACACATTAGTTATTTTAAAGGTTTTAAGCATGATTTGATTTAATAATAATATGTTAGAAATGAATTTAGCGTGTGAATTTAAATAAAATATGCATATTTAATTCTGAAAATGTTGGTTGAAGACCTCCTCTACTGCTTATTAGTATGAGGAAGTCCTGTATTCTCTGAAACAACAACATTTTCTGCAGTCACTTCTTATCAACATGACATTTAAAAAAAAATCAAATAAATTCAGAAAATTATATAAAATCATGGTTTTCAACTAACCTTGTTGTGTATATAACATAAAATCTAGCCTCACACCAGTCTGATGATGTCGCTAACGACGAAACCCGGTTGCTGGTTAAATAAAATTTATGTGGAAAAAATTACATTGTTTTTATTTTATAATATATTTAAATTCAAATATATAAAATTGATGAAAGATTACAAGTTTATATGCATAATCAATATTTTTTTATAATTTTAACTTGCCACAAAATTTTCCTGTTCTATATTAAATATTTAATACACTAAGTCACCGCATTTTCATCTTCCTATCATTTATCATTCACTTTGTGTGATACCACTTTAAAAAACACTACTTCGTGACTACTGGTTTTGGAATAATCATTCTATCAGGTCAATGTATGTTAAAATGAAATTGTTACGGTCTGACAATACAAAAATTAAAATCAAAATTAAAATAGTTATGTTTTAGTGTTTTTTTAAGAAGTATTACACAAAAAGAACTATGAATGATAAAGAGACTGTAATATTACCAAACCATACAGTAAACAATGCTTTAAATGTACAAAAAATATTTTCCCCTTTGTTCCTTTATTTAAAAAAAATGAAAATAAGAGAACAAAATAAAATAAATGTGCCAAATTACGAACGATTTGACGAAAAGAAATGGGATAAATTTTGAAATCATTTTTAGATGTTTACATTCAAACCGAGCCATAATCATTTTTGGCGAAAAAAGTGTTTTAGATTTTTTTACATTTTTTTTTATTTTATGAATACGGTATTTAAAATAACTTCTTAAGCTTGTATTGACAGACCGTTAGCCATGTGTAAAAATATTAATGAAAACACTTTCATTTAATTAGTTTTGTATATAATATTTCTTTGCCCAATTATTTTATAATTAAAATTATACACCCATAATTATTTGCATCTCAAAACACAGTCTGTGAATCATGAATAATTTATTATGGAGATTTTGGAAGAAAAATATGAAGGTATACCATTTTAACATACCTAGATACTAACCTACATTCACGCATATATTTTTCCTTCATCCGCGATGGACCTGATTTTTTTGTCAGTGAGAAATGCGGTATAAAATACCACCTTTCTCGAGTTACGAAATACTGAACTAGTTTTTAAAAATATTTCCGAGTACCTTTGATCCATATCTATCAACTATTGAAGATATTAGTACCTTCGATTAGTCCAGTGGTCACACAGTGCTGGCACGAGAGCTAGTTACTTATTTAAAAAAACCCTTACTTATTATAAAAATAATTTTAAAAATGTTTATTCAATATAACCCTGGACTGGTACCTGAAGCGGAAAGCTGATTGCCTTTCCTTCATGTATTAATGATTAAGACAAACACTGCTTTTATATGATGCAGTGCCCTATGCATCATCGGATGCAGATGAGGGTTTGAATGAAATTAATATTATGAAAATAGGTGCTTGAGGCGAATTGTAGGTGTAAGTTTTAATGATTCATATTATTTATTGATATCTCGTCAAAGATGAATATGGAAGTCTGGGAATTTACGGGGCTGACGACCAAGATAACAATAATAATAATGGGTAGAATCGGTGAATGTTACACGTGTGTATAATGATCACTTAAGTAAACTAGCCTATGACGGTCGTCAGTCCCGTAAATGCTCAGACTTCGATATTCTTCTTAATCTTGATGAGATGTCAAAAAATAATATGAATTTTTTTTTAGTACTATTATTTTGGCTTTACCTTTGGAATAACGTACTATGGAATAATATGATTGAGTTCATCATTGAGTTTATAAACATAAACACGACTAATTTCGAAAACAATAGATGTTTTCATCTACAGTTGATAGTCAGAATCATTTGTTTTCCTATTGATGAAATCACCAGTAATTCACGAAACAAGTCTTGTTTACATTGATAAACTCAAAAGTGGTCTTATACAAATATTTACTTTTTATATTTAAAACAAAAACGCTAGATATTAGGTTGCTGACCCCTGTCACCTTGCATCTGAAGAACAACTTTAAAATACAACGAACCGGTTTGTATTTATTCAGATAAACTGTAATAATTAGAATTATCAACACACAATTTTATCTTTAATTAACAAAAATATGTACTTAAAATGTCATCTACTTGAAATTGAACTATAAAAATTTCTGAACCTCCAATAAAATCTTAATAACCGTTAATTGATGTATAATTTAGAGATGTAAGTATGACAGATTTCAAGCAAAATTTTGTTTGATTAATTATTAATTATGTCAAATTTTGAGTGTTTAAATCCTTAATGATTACCAACATTCAAAGCATTGGTTTGGCATTAACTTTGTGTAATAAGATTTAAAAATATATAACTGTTTCATGCCACTTTTAAGCACGATATTATTTCGATTTTTAAGCATAAATGAAAATACTTAAATAAATAATAATAATAAATTATTTTGACATTTTTGGGTGTGCAACAATCCTTGTTCACAGATTGTTTTCCCACTTAGTTGTTTTTTTTTACATTTTTGACATCTCAACATGACAAGAAAAAATCTACAACATTTTGAGTATGTCCAAATACAAAATCTGGATAATCTCCAATTACAGGAGTTATTTTCATATTATTGAAGTCTGGGCATTTACGGGGCTAAACCAGCCTATGACGGTCGTCAGCCCCGTAAATGCCCAGACTTCCATTTTCTTATTCATCTTTGATGAGATGTCAAAAAAATAATAAGAAAAAAAATTTTTACAGGGCTTGCGACCTATCATACCCTGGTTTAAGTGATAACTTTAATCATTTGTAACATTCACCATTCTAGCCATGATTGATAACTAAAAGTACTCATTTTTTTAAAATAAACATTACTCAATTTTTACTCATATAATTCTCACGTCACTTCATGTGTGAGTTCGCGGCAGTATCCATGGTTGATTTGAGTAAGCTTTTATTTAGCAGGTACCCTTTTTATTTTATTGTATGCCAGTCGTATCCGAATTATTTTACATACTGTAAAACGCCTGAAAACATGATTTTTAATGTTTATGAAGCTTTTGATGATAATTTTCAATTTGTCGCCAGTAGAGGTAAGAGGCCAAACAAAAATAGGGACCAAAGGCAAAATAAAATGATTGGTATAAAACTTTTACTAGAAAGTTTTAAAAAAAGTTTGTAAAAATAAGTTCTACATATAGTATGTTAAAATACGTTGATCAAAATAATACAAATAAAAATAAAACAATATATTTCAAAAAGAGTTCCACCAACAAGGCACATAAGGTGACTTAGTGGGTCTTTGAATAAAAATATTAATTGCAAATATAAATTCATAAATGTATACATTTTTTCCTAAATTTAAATAAATAACATCATAATATTCAATGATTAAAGAAAACACTTCGTTTTATACCACTTGAGTTTTATTATAGACTACATGTTTCAGAAGTTAAACTTCCATCATTCAGGTCTGTATAATAACAATAATAATAGTTATTTTACAGACCTGAATGATGGAAGTTTAACTTCTGAAACATGTAGTCTATAATAAAACTGAAGTGGTATAAAACGAAGTGTTTTCTTTAATCATTGTTACATGTCTTACCACAAAGTTAATGCCGAAACAATAAATAAAATATCATAATATTCAATTGTTGTATTGAATTATGGAATCAAACACAGAGAATGAAATTGTTTAATATCACTTTCAACGCTGTCAACTCGAAATTAATGTAACCTCATTATACTTGTACAAAAAATTAAAAACGTGCATTAAAATGATCATTTCTATGCAAATGCATTTTGTATGAACTGGAGATAAAGAATAAAGATGAGTACGTGGGAATGGGATAAACGGTATCTGTAAACATTATCATTATCAATGTAATACACTTAGACTCCCCACAGATTTATTTCCCCACTTATTTGCATGCAGTATTCATATAACTATTGCAATTAGAATAAAATGCATAATTTCCTTTCTTATTTATTTATTTGAGAATTTTACAATGAAAACAGTAAGATTAAAAAAGCTAAACTGGCAGTACACAACGGAGTCTTGGCCCCAATCCTAGTGTGTAAAAGTGAAAAAAGAAGGATGAAAGTAGACTGATTAACTTGCCATATTATTATTTTATTAAAATTAAACACTTGAATATACCACTTTATCGAGTTTTATTTTTATTTACGACTAGTTTCGAAAACGACAGATGTTTTCATCTTCTAGTACAAATTAAAGCTTTAATTTGTACCAGAAGAAGAAAACATCCGTCGTTTTCAAAACTAGTCGTAAATAAAAATAAAACTCGATAAAATGGTATATTCAAGTGTTTAGTTTTAATAAAATAATCATCTCATTCCACAAAGTTAATGCCGAATCAATAAATAACTTGTCATATTATTCATGCAATTTACGAACAGGTAACACCCCGTGCACTGGGTGTGGATAAGGTTTAGAGAAAGAAGAAGAACACATGTGAAAAATTATCCATTAATACACACGAAGGAAAAAAATACAAGTATTTTTCAAAAATGTTTATTTATTTAAATAACTAGCTCTTCAGCAATGCATTGCTGTCTACGTAAATGGAAAAGAAATAACGTTGCAAGCATTTATTTCAAATGTGTTTTATTTAGCAATGCTTGTAAGCGATGAAGATATACAAAATAAATGTATGAAACAATTCAAACGAAAATGTGGCAGCAGCTGTCAAGAAGCAAGCTGTCCGCACTAAGCAATGTTGAGTATTGCATCTGTCGCTATCGCGTTGAACAAATGACGTGGTATTGCTGTCAAAAAACTGTTTTTAATAAAGCATATTTTTCCATGTCACCGTTAAAAACACGCGCAAATTCTCATGCAACGTTGTATTAAAATGGGTGCATTAGGTACTCAAGGACATTTAAGATTTTGAACAAATCGTTATTTAAATTTGTTTATATGTAAAAATATATGAAAACCATAAGTGTATGAAATTTTTTACATGGTTTTTTGATTTTCGATTTCTTTTTAAAACAAATTGCACATTTTTGTAGTGTGTTTGTATGTACCTATTGTGAAATTGTGTTTTACCTGAAATTTCAGATTCAGAATAAAAGCATTTTATTCATTCATAAATTGACACATCGAATAATAATAAAAAGAGCGATATAAAAAAAATCGTATTGAATCCATAAATACTAGATGGACGTGTCGGTAGGTACTTGAGTCAAAAAACGATTTCAAGTGATCTATCTTGAAATTGGGTTTTTCCACAACTACATGCATCGAAGTGAAGGGAAGTGGCGAAAAATCATGAAAGAAGACTGAATGTAGTCAAAGTGTGATCTTTTAGGTGAATGTGTGGTAAAACGATGTATGATAAATGTTTGAATGGTGAAATAAGGAAAGGATATAAACTTTATAAAATTAAAAAACTTTGTTTTAATAATTTTTTTATTGGTACACTTTATCCAACCGGTTTTGACAAGAACCTTGTCATCATCAGGGTTTATGTACTGAATGTACGAATGTGAAATAGGCTTAATTGTTTGCAAAGACAGATTGATGTGGCATACAATTGTCTCTGCCTAATCATGTTGAAATGTTTCTAGGTGGTTATTTCAGTTTAATTTAGTTTAAAGCACGTGTACATTTTTTTTCCATTTTTGATATCAACATAGATGAAGAAGAATATGGAAGACTGTGCATTTTTTTTAAGACGACCATCATAGGCTAGTTTAAGTTATCAATTTACACACTGTAACATTCAGCAATTCTACCCATGATTGACAACCACAGTACTCAAATTCTTAAAAGTTCTATATTTATGATCTAATTTCAAAACATTGAATATATAACGTACTTGAATCACCAAAATTTAAAAAAAAATAACCCCTTTAATTGGAGATAATCCAGATTGGTGAACAAGTGTTTGGAGACACTCAAAATGTTGTTATTAAATTTATATGTAATTATTTTTAAACAATAAATCACCTTTTTTGTTACGTAAAAAATCTCGCTCATTGCTCTTGTCTTCAAATTTCGTCACGGCCGCTGGAAATCTGTGTTCGCGTCTAAAAAATATTAATTAACTTCTCTCTATATCTAAAAATTGTAAGTGGATCAAAAGAAATTCAATACAATGTTTTCTTTGCTCTTCTTGAGGTGACATCGTGCGTAAAGGTTTAAGACAACGCTCATTAAAAAATGGACCACCTTCAAAACGCCATAACTTAGATTTCGCTACAACTTGGGAGAAAGTGGATAAAATTAACTTAGTATATTATTAAAATGGAATTATTATTCCTCACTAACAAAAACGATATGCACAACATTTTGAGTGTGTCCAAATACTTGTCAACACATCTTGATTTTCTCCGAATGTATCTCTGCTAAATAAAATATTATTAAGTAGATGACAGTAATGATTTCATTTATTGATTCGGCAGTCACTTTGTGGTAAAACCTTTCCATTTTTAATCGAAGTTTTACTTAGTAAATACCACTATTTCTTAAAAATCTACTATGACACGTGTTTCGATGCATTCCGCATCATTTTCAAACACCGAATGTGAAGCTAATTCTAAATTTTTGAGTTGGGTCCTTGGGACGTTGACGGTTGAAGAGGAGGTAGGAGTGGTTTCTTAATTTTATTAATTTATTTTATATTTATTAATTTTTTTTATTATATTTTAAACTTTGATTATAAATGGAAAGTAATGTTTTTTTTAACAAGTATTTGGTCACACTCAAATTGTTGTAAAGAAAATAATTGGTGAAATTATAACCTACATTGAAATCATAGTATGTGAATATAATCCAGGATTGGGACCTTGCATAAAAATAAAATGTCACTCCCTAAGAAAAGCTCTCCTCAGTCCAACATAGATGGCTGTTTTGAACTCATATGTATTTGTCATGAGATTGATCAATAAATCTAGGAGTTTTAAAATTTTGATTAGTGTGGTTATCAATCATGGGTAGAAAGGTGAATGTTTCCCCTGCTTATAGCTGCAGGTCATAAGCCCTGTAAATACTTGGACATTCATATTCTTCTTCATCTATGTTGAGATGTCAACAAAATGTACAAAAATAACTCCTAAGTGGAGAAACCCAGCCACAATTAGTGAACAAGTTTTGGACACACTCAAAATGTTAATTATTATTACTTCTCATGGTTAAAAGTTCAGACCCATTAGTCTGTTTTATCTCCTATGAGATATCGTCTGTTATATTGAATACACTTCACTTAGAATAAAAAGGTTATTAGTTATATTAAAATACTGATTGAAACACATTTTTTCAAGTAAGATATCAAGGAATGTATTATCATACAAATAAAATTTTATAAGCAATAATTATATTGAATGAGCGTTGAATTGATGAGCGTCATTAGCAGTAGTGAAATACAAAAAAAACAAAACGCTACAAGAAATTTGAGTATTTCAGATATTTTGTGGTTGAACAAAACTCTCACTTGAATCGCGTATTTACGGTTAGGTACTGCATCCTAATATCGTGTTTTGTAAACCATTTTTAGATATGTTTAAAATTAATGTTGTGGCGTTTCAAGGTGAAATTATTGATTTTAAATTAATAAATTACTAAATATAAATAATCATTTATTGAAATGTTTTTATAAGGGTTGCTAAATGAGGCGATGTTATTCTAAGTGATCGAATATGTACTAAAGTAATGTGGTGAAATAAACAATGTACGTCAAATTTTAAAAAAAAAATATAGATGTACATCTGTTTAGATATCTTAAAGAAATTAAAGAATTTATGAAACTTTATATGAAACTCTCTTTATCATTCTTCGTTCGATCACACAAAATGAACGATGACTGATAATGAGATTGTTATTTTACCATCCACTATGATAACAATGCTTATAAAATACAATTGGCAACTTTTTATGCTAAGTTTATCACTGAACATTTTTATTGTCTTTAATAATAAAAAAAATATTTATATATATTCATTCGAATGAAGAGATAATATCTTGAGCTTTACTTTTGATGGTCAATTACTTCATAGAGTTTCGTACACTTATTTTTGTTGACATATAATGAAGTATTTTTTGAAATTATAAATCAATCTAGAGCAAATACGTTTTTGTGAACCACGTTTTTATTAGGATAGTCCATATATACAATTTTTAATTATGTAGATAAAATGAAGAAAAATTAACCTTCTCTGAAAACCTTCAAGCAACGTTTGAAATGTTTCCTTGATACCTAACATATCCATCACATAATTTCTTCACAATACTGTAATTACATAATAATTCATACTGCAACTGATAATAATGTATGTTTTATTAATTTTATGTGTATATGTGTTTAAGTACTACCACTCCTTCCAAAACTAGACCACTATTAAAAGCCTCTTTTTGGTAAGTTGGAAGATTGATTCAGCTTTAAAACGAATATTCTTTACAGAAGCTCAATTTTGCCGATTTTATTTGAATGGCCTCAAATATCAAGTTTCAATCTAAATTTATGTCGATAATAGGCGCCGCTAGCTGCGGTATTAGAACCAACTTTTATTTTTTAGTTCCATATTACCGTGTTCCAATTTTCCTGGTTTTTCACTATGCGTCTGATGTTTTATTTATTTTTATTTTTTATAATTATTGTGCAGCAAGTATCCAAGAGATTGACAATAATTGTTTTTACCGCATCTGGACCGCGTGTAGTGAAGATCTTTGGCTTTTTTAGCGTACATACAAATGCCAAAAATAAAAATAAAAATGCGGCATAAAGGTTCCACCACACTTGGTAACATTACACATAACTTCGCAAAAACTCATCGCGAAAAACGATCATAACACGTTAATATGCTTCTTGATATGAGTAATTTCAGTTTAGAAAAAGATTTTTTTTTAAAGAAAATATGAAATTCGTAAACCGTTTTTGCGATTTTTTTTTCGATCTTACCATAAATCAAAAAAATATTCATTTCGTCATTAGATTTATTCAATTTATTTTCGGCTGGACGATTCTATATTTTTTGTGTTAATAATATCATGATTTTTTTCAGATTTTTACTATTAATTTTGAGATCATTGCTCGTTATATTGGTAATAATAAATTAATTATTAATTACACACTTAACACACATTAATTACTTAAGAAATTTTCTCTTTTTGTAAATGTTACAAAAATTGTATATCGGTTTATTTTTCTAAGTCACAATTTTCTTTGTATTTTCACCTTTTGATCTGTATTAACATTAATAAATTCAAAAGCGTTATTTTATGTGGAAATAGTTGAAAAAAATATTCATATTAATACCTCCCGGGAAATGAACCAGAGACTCGATGTTTTTTACAGATCATTTTTTTTTTAATTAAAACTAGTAATTAGATTGTATTTTTCTATTGAAAAAAAAAGTTTTTTGAATGTTTGTCTCACTTATGTAACTACAAATATTTCAATGATTTAGATTTAGTGTTTAACCCTGATTATCGCAAGGTTCTTGTCAAAACCGGTTGGAGAAAAGTACAAATAAAAAGAGGTTAAAAACAAATAAGTTTTTTTTAATAAAGTTATTTTAAAAATGTACAAATATATTTTAAGCTTTTGAATGTAATGTGTGTATTGAACTTAATGTAATCCTCCATATTTCCCGACGTTGCAGCGTTTAGTTTTATTTCAATCATTAAAACGTTCACTCGCGTGTGAACTTAGCTTAAATATTTGAAATCTGAATTTGATGAGATGATAAGTGCGGCTAATACTTAATATAAGATTCGTCCGAAAAAAAACAGCGGGAACATTAAAAATCTCATTGCTGAGTCATTTCTCTATTGTCATTTTTTATTCACCTCTTTCCGCGAGCGCCCGCCAATCTAACTCTTATTACTCTCGTTGCTATCAGTATATAAACACCGCAGGCCGCTGCACACCATCATTCGGTTGTGAGCATCCACAGAGGAGTCAAGTCTTCCGTTCAGTGCAGTGCAACATTCCAAGATGACTTGGAAGCAGAAAGTTATCATCGCCGCTTTGGCAGTCCTGGTCGTAGTTCAAAACGCTTCGGCCGCGGCAACGAAGGAACCATCCTACCAAAATGGCATCGATTCAACCCCTCAGCAAACGAAAGACAGCGCCGAAGTATTCACGAAGCGATCGCTGGCTAAGGACTGCGACAGCAACTACAGCCCTACTTGTTTAAAATTAGACATAGTCTCCTTCATCGAAAGGATGTCCGAAAACCCTGACTACAGCATTCTTCCTGGATTATCAGTGGTCAAAGAAACCAAAGGAAACAACCAAAAGACCGCTGAAGTCGTGGCCGATTTAGCAAGGAGCTTCCCCAACGATCCTGAGAAGAGGCTTGACTCCTTCCTGATGTACAAACTGAGCTCTTATCTGGACAGCCACGCTCTGAGGATGAAGCTTGTCGATGATGGCGCGATTGAGAAGTTAGGGGAGGCTAGGAAAGGAGGCGGTGGATTTGGGGGTGGCGGCGGCGGCGGCGGCGGAAAGAAGGGAGGAATGGGAGGACTGATGGCAGCTGCCTTGATGATGAAAGGTACATACTATTTTTTTTTTAAATCTTTATATAGCTTCTAAAACGTCGCAAAGAGTACATCAGACAGGATTTTGAAAATAACGAAGCAAAATTTAAGAATTTCATAAGGTTGTGAGTAAAATATTGTATCACAATTATATCGTATTTAAGCATAATTTTAAATAGGCTTGTATTTCAAAATGATACGAAACATATACTAAAAACCTAATAATATATGATAAAATTAAAATCATATATTTTTTTACAAAATATGATTTATGACTTGATTTTAATTTCTATATACAAGATAATTTCATTTTTATTTGCAAACATGCGTTGGTATAGAAAAATATATGTGAAGTAGTCGATTTAAATCAAAAGACTTTATTTAAGAAAAAGATTCTGTTCTATTTCTTCTTCATCTTACCATTATGGCACCCAATGGTGCATAAGGCACTGCATCATAAACGTAGTATTTTGATCGTTACTTACATAAAGGTTAGGTGATCACTCCTACACTTCAGGTACCAGTCCAGGGTTATATTGAATAAATATTAGAGTGAAATATTACTTTTATTTATTTGACCCCTCCCCCTGGGAATCGAACCCGGGACATCCAGTACGGTATCCAAGTGTGCTGATCATTACACTACGGAGGCGGCCAAAAGATCATATTACCCTGATGAAATTGTAAACATAATTTCTTGTAATTTTTTCCAGTCTGAACTCTGATAATCTCGTTTTGATGTGTGGTACAATCAAACATCTCATCAATTTGATATTAGATACATCAAAATCACTATGATTGATGTTCGTCAGATATGATCACAAAATGGCTACAAAAGCTTTCCATGCGTAAAAATATAATTGTGGCAATTTTGTACCGGCTTACATTGTCATCTGAACTACATTTTCCAACAACGATAACCTTTCTTTTTTACTACATGGATCTTTGAGTCAATAGACTGAAACGCGTCGTCAATTGATTTTTCTCTGGCAGATATTAATTTATGCACATATGTAGGACGCTGAGCGAGAATTGCGTAAGATAAATGTTTTCCAATACATTGGAACAATAACGTCATGTGAAGATCTGATCAATACAGATCATTACTACATATTGTACGTTTACACGTAAAAGTCATCACTCTTAACCCTATTCTCATAAAAAAACGTAATAATTTATTTTGACATGTTAGGCCAAGCTTCGAAACTTTTCAGGGATTCTTCTCACTCTCATACGCACCCAATGCTGCATAGGGCACTGCTTAAAATTAATGCAATGTTAAGTAGTTCATAAATTATATGGAGGCAAGGAAATCAATCTTACGTTTTAGATCTCGTTGAGGGTAATACTTATTTTTATTATGACCCTCCTGGGAATTGAACCCGGGATCTCTATCACGGTACCCAAATATGGTTACCACTTTTGACGTGAACCAATTTGTAACCCCTTAATCTTGTTATTCAAATACTTGAAAGTGGTCAGGTCAGGAGTCAGAATAATCGGCGGATCGGAATAAGATGATGCGTGAATATGGGAAAGGCGAAGATGTGTCAAGACAGATTAGTGTGGCGTTCTATCCTCTCTGCTTCTTCCTTCGGAGAAACGGCGTGATGTTTAGTTGGTTGATTAGTCAAATCTAGAATATTTTAACAATAACTGACTTACTGATCAATTCATTTTAACCCTCATCCAAACCAAACGGTGCTGAGGGACCTGCATAACATCGACGTATTGTTTTTTTTATCGTTAATTACCCAGAATCAAGGTGATATATCCTGCGTTCAAGTACTACTTCAAGGTTATAATAAATTAAAATAAAATTTATAAAATCACTTATAGTTATTTTGACCTCCGGGAATCAAACCCTGAACTTCCAGCATGGTAACCAAATGCTCTAACCACTACTCTAAGGAGGCGGAGAAGAACTTTTTCAAATATTTAACCACTGAGATATTTTAAAACATGTATCTTGGGTCAGGACAATTATTACAGCAGCATCCAAACGACATTATACCACTACCTTTGAAATATTCGTTCACTTATTTGGCTCTACAATTATTGAAGTTTAATTGCATACATACTAGAATGCCCTGAATGATGTCTTGCCAAAGCAAAGAGTTTCTCATCAGCAGAGTTAAGACTTCATATTTCTACCAATGACTTTTCTGTCTTCCACTTTTCTTATCATTCTTTCCTGGTATTCCACTTTTTTGCTTGTCATCAATTGTTTTTCTGACTTTACCTAGACTCTTAATTCATTCACCTTCACCTTCTTTGCAGGTCTTTAATTAACCTTGACTTCCAGTTTTTACCATCCAAAAATATTCTCTTACAATTTTTAACGACTGACATACGGTTTTTTTTATTATTTCATGCTCACTGTCGGCCATGACTTAAGAAAGAAAAAATTGTAAATTTCACACATTTCTAATGTGTTATATTGATTGTTTATTTTAACAGATGGCTCTGCCATAAAGATACAAAAGTTGTTGAAAAAAAACATTTTTTTAAATCTGTTGCAGTTAAATAAACGCACGCGCGTATTCGCATGAAATGTTATGTCAATATTTCAAAGCAATGAATTACTTTAGAAGGTTTGATATTTCGGAGAAACTAACCCTTCGTTTTTATTTATACAGGTGATTATTTTATACAATACGTTTATACAGTACGAATCTTTTAAATTCCTTTTAAAAAAATATTGTGATTAAATATTGGAAGCGCCGGATCATCAAAAAATATCGTTAATCAAATAACAAAAATGAGACAATTTTCAAACAATTTCTCGAAACTTAAAAATTCTGTATTTTTGGAATAACCATTATTTCATCAAAAACAAGAAAATATTCTTGTTTCTTTTAGCCAAAAATATAATTTAATAAAAAGTTTTTGTTTTTTTTTTGTACTTAGCTGAAAATTAAATCCATCTCACGAATGGTGGTACCATAGACGTACAAAGTAATTGTAGTTATGTATAATTAAATGCAAATTTTTGGAAAGTCCCAAATTGATAAGAAGAAATTCTTGTTCAAAATGCATAAAAACGTATAATTATTTTGATATGAATTCAAAGACCATAACAATTCTCCTCCCTCAATTGAAAACACAAAAATTTTGATTGAAATGTATTAAATACATTTATCAAACTGGTACATAACATTTCGCTCACTCCTTTCAACAACGTCATATATCAAAAAACTTTATTTTTCAGGAGATCGTTTTTTAGGTTTAAAAATATCAAGCCACTTATTTAACTTTTTAATGTGCAACAGATCTTTTTAGGTAAAACATTAATGTTTTTCATCCATTTGAAAAATATAAAGTATATTTTTAAAAAAATAATTAAACAATACCTGTAGCGGGTAAATATTAAATTAAAAATGTGCCGCTTTTTCTGGGATATACATAGTACATTTTCTGGGCATTCCGAAAGCATGCACAACTGAAAATTGACGATTTTTGATATTTGACGTAGTTGAAAGGAGTGAGCGATATGTACACAACACGTATACTCACGAGTATGTACTACAATAAATAAATCACATTAGTGCCTTGGATCATAAATGCACTAATTTATGGTCCAGTGCAAAATTTTCAATTATAATACTGTTAAATATGTAAATAAACATATCCGAATAATAACACCGTAAAATACCTCAAACAAAGATGAAGAAAACTTAGGATGTCTGGAAATTGACAGAAACTATTGCCTGTCATCGGCTAATTTTAGTAATCACTTTATACACGTATAACATTCACCAATTTCCCCCTGATTGACAACCATCCGACTCAAATTTAACTAGCTAATTAACCTAACCTAACCATCACGCCGCTTCCCCGCAGTGGTAGGCAGAGAAAATAGAACGCCACACCAATCCTTATTTGCAAGCATTCTTTGCCTCTTCCACTTTCATACATCTCCTCATACGTACGCAACGATTATTTTGACTCCTGACCCGACCGCTTTCAAGTGTTTGACAAACCTGATCCTGCCAAGTTTTCCTCGGTCTTTCTCTACTTTTTTTTCCTAAACGATAGATGTTTCATCTCGATTTTTGACACTTTTAATATTGATATGTTATTTTGAAATTTGTCATCATTGAAATTTGGTGATTAGCCTTACACTCATTTAAATAGTTTACTGAAAATACGCTTTATACTAGCTTCAAGGAAAGGTATCGAACCCAAAACCTCTCAAGAGTAGCCAAACACGCTGACAACTACGTTGGTGAAAAAAACTTATAAATCAAGGTTGTAGTTTAGGTTCAAGGTTACTCATGTATGGAATTTAGTAGCTGTGTTCATCTAATTTAAAAAAATAAATATGTCATGTGTAAATTTTTATGCACTTAATGTAACATCTCGACCACATTATTTTATGATACCTTGTCGTATAATTTGTTTCGCCATGTCTAGACATTATCAAACAAATGTACGTACGATTAAAAAGCTACACGTTGATGAGCATGATTGATAACGAGAGATGATAACATCCGCGGCAGTGCACTAATCATACGTTTGTTTTAATATAATAATGAAAATAACACCATATTGCTACAGTTCAAGTCATATTATGAATCTCGCATCTTTAATTAGATTTTTTTTTTATAAAATAAAACAACTTTGTTTTAACCAATTTTTATAGGTACACTTTTTCCAACTGGTTTCGACAAGAACCTTGTCATCATCAGGGTTTATGTACTTATTATAAAACATTGAAATACTCATAGTTAGGTTATAGTAAATTACTTTAATTAAATTATTTTATTTTTTCCTGACAGTACGTAAGCTTTATGTTTGTTGAGAGGTGTATTTGGATTTTTAATTTTTTTTTTTGCAAAACGTTAAAAAATACATAATTCTTACCATCTCCTGCATTCTATTTTAAAATATCTTTTTTAACTCTACCTTTATTTTTCTTTCTTACAACTATTGTATATCTTTCTATTTTTTTCCTTTTCAATGTTCATATTTCTTCTAGATGCATGTAGTTGGAAATACCAGGTATTTTATGAAACGGGTTTTAATTATCATCAGTAGGGAATGTTTTTTTTTTCATTTCTTCACCAAATTAGTCATTACTATATAATGTTTTGTATACGGCCTTTGAGATTTATTTATCTGGTAACATCACATTAAATTTATGAAAATGAGTTTGCGAACATGAAAACTCTTTACAGCCGGTCTTATTTGAGTACTCATACAATTGATATTTAACATTTCTTTGTTTCTCTTTTCCCTTTTTCGCACCAAATGGTGAAAAGGGCACTGCATCCTATTGACGCATTGATTGTTAATTACATAACGTAGGATGATCAGGTACCAGTCTCGGGTGATATTATATTAATATTTGAGTGAAAAAAAAAACACAAATATTTATTTGAACTCCCCCTAGAATCAATCCTGGGACCTCCAACCAGATAGATAAACACTAATCTATTCAAAAATGAACAAGATTATGACAAACACAAAAAGTTGAAAACCAAGAACAAAAGAAACAAAAATAAATAATAAAATATACATTTAAAAAAAAGCATACAAATGAAAAATAAAGAATACTAAAAAAAGAAAACGAATTTCTTTACGATTAATGAAAAATACTATATTGTAATAGCTAAACTATATAGATATAAAATCAATTATTTAAATAACACAATATTTCACAACAATTTGAGTGTGTTCAAACAAAACTCTGATTTATACTTGTTCACAAATCATAATTTTCTCCACTTAGGGGTTATTTTTACATTCTGACAACTCAAAATAGATCAAAATAGAAGTATTTACAATAAAACAGTAAGTTGTAACTTCCTCTCCAAACATTTACGTCAAATCCGATGGTAAAAGCAGTAATTACAGGGCCGAACCGCATCAATTCCTTTTATCTTAAAAATCACCTTCACATTTTGGCCCAGATCACGAAAATATTTGGTTGTAATTACGCGAGCACTTTGCTCCCAATCCCTGACGCACTCGGCCACAATCACACATGAAGCGATGCGTAAAAAGTGACCAAGATCTGACGAAACTCCTTTTACTCTGGTCGTATTATTCAGTGGTCCTAAACCTTTTCATCGCCGCGGACCCGTCAACGTTTGATAATTTTACCGCGGCCCGCTGAGGGGGACTGACGTAGATGACGTATGTTTTGAATAAGTCCAAATACTTGCTCAAAAATCTGGATTATCACCAATTATAGGAGTTATTTTTTGACATCTCAAGAAAGATGAAGAAGAATATAAGTCTGAGTATTTACGGGGCTTAAGACCATCATAGACTGGTTTAAGTAATCACTTTACACACGTGTAACATTCAACAATACTGCCCATGATTGACAACTACACTACTCAAATTCTCGGAAGTTCTATATATGTACGAATATGAACCAATTTCGAAACATTGTTATTGAATTACTAAAATTTCACTTGACACACCTACATATAAGTAAGATGAAAGAAGCTTTTTATTGAGCAGAAACTCTATCATTTGTAAGTGAGGTCCAAATTCTGGATCATAATGATATACATGGATTATAATGACATAAGATAATTTTCTCAGAAAACTAAAAAACAATTATTTTTTTTATAATTTGACGTAAAAGAATTTATTAGAAATTTTTTTAAAAGGAATTATTGTTATTTAATATTGGGTATGTTCAACTTTTTCAACGTATTTTTTATTTGATTCACGGACCGGTGCTAGTTCGCGGCCCGAGGGTTGGGGACCCCTGGTATAATTGACCAGGTGTATTCTAGCGAACCGAAGGCAATCTCACGATACATAAAGAAGACAAAAAGTAAAAAAGCAATCCATTTTAACCTACATTTTCAAACGTAATTTTGTCATACCAAACAACACTCGAGTTAATTTAGTGCCTTCGTTTTGCTTCGCCTTGAACTTCACAACGAATCAAGTTCAATTTTTTTGTTAACCTTTTCGTATGTGTTATTTGCGTAACGAAAATTTTAGTGTAAATATTTTATATTTTGTAAATTAAAAGCATTGATAACGTTGTGGTATAGTAATATAACACTCTTCTTATCATTCATCGTTTAGTTTGTGTAATACCACTTTTATAAAAGTGGCATTACACAAAGTAAACGATGATGATAAGGAGAGTGTTATAAATATATTATTTCACTATATTTTTATTCTTTAACCACTGTTTGCATTAGTGTATAGGTCACAGCATTGAATTGATGTGGTTTTAACTTTTTTTCTTTGAATCCAACATAGATGGCTGTTGTGTACTCATATGTACCGAATCATGAAATTGATCAATATATATAGGAGTTCCAAAAATTTTACTAGTGTAGTTGTCAGTTATGGGTGACGTGGCACGTGTGTGAATTTTAAATTAATCGTATGACGCGAAATAACGAAATTATTTATAATTCTACTAAATTTCATTACTTTTTTAATGCCGTATTTACCATTGAGATGTAAATAATTGGAATAATTTGTAGGCAGAACGCTTATTTTATTAAATCAAACGGACTGTTTTATTTACTAAGCGTAATATGGATAATCCATCAAATCAATCGGAAAAAACTTTTTTTTCAAATGTGAAGCTTTTTCTTTTATGAAAATAACATTTTTATAAACTACATTTAATTGATGTGCACATTTTTTTTTAATAATATTTATTTTTATGTATTCATTTGCAAAAGGGTTAATAGTACATTTAAATTACTCTCTGCGGTTGTTTTAAGTCAAGTGTAATGTCGAAGTATCAGTTGCCACAGGAAATGAGAGGCAAAACATTATTTACACACGAGCTATAATCGTGAGACAATAATAACAATAGTAACAAAACCGATCTTCACAAATGCAAATACATAAAATGAACTAACATACATACTAGTCATAATATCAGTAAAATTGACTTCTACACTGATGATCAAAATAATGCGCCCATTAAACTATGATAATGCCATGTCGTTGTTACATATTGAATAAGTACTTCATAGAGTATTGTGAATTATACGTTCGCCGTCAGTTAAATATTCGCATTTCAAGAAAATCCTTTTTTTTTTCAAAACAAAGAATTTAAATGATCATCATTTTTTTCTGATTTATTCTTCTAAATGATTTGAGTGACAAGATTATTTTTATTTGTTTATTCACCTTTTCAAGGGATTAATTTGGATGAGTTTTTTAGTACGTTTAGTCAATATTACTGCCGATAAATTGAATGTTTAGCTGATGCACCATCTATTACTTAAGTAATACATAAATCAATTATTGTTTTTTTTTATAATAACAGTCAAAAACCTTAGAAAAATAAAAAATAAACAACTGAAAAAGTAAAAATATTCTACAAGAAATATTATTTTTAAGATGCTTACAGAAAGAATTGGCAAAAGAAGGATGAAAGTTAACTGAATGCAGTTTAAATCCGATTTCTCATACGAATGTGCGGTGAAACGATGTACGATAGATGTTCGAATAATGTTATAAGGAAAGAATGCAAGACATTATGAATAAAATGAAGAAAAATAGGTTTTTATGGTTTGGACATGTGTATCGAATGAGTGAAGAAAGAACGGTTAAACAAATTTATGAGGTGAACGTGGTTAGTAGTAGAGGCAGAGAAAACTGAGGAAAACTTGGCATGATCAAGTCATTCAAATACTTGAAAGTAGTCAGGTCAGGAGTCGGAATAATCAGCGTGTATGTATGGTTGTCGGAACAGGTGAAGACTGTATGCAAGGATAGATTGGTGTGGCGTTCTATACTCTCTGCCTACCCCTTTGTAGAAGCGGTATGATGCTTTTTTTCAGTTTGAGTTCTAGGGATCTTGCATCCCTTATGTCACTGCAACCATATTAGGTCTATTGTGACCGTGGTATGATGGTTAGTAAGTAATATTAAATGCAGTAAAGCTTAAAATATTCAAACTTAAAAATATACACCAAATTATTTTTACGAGTATTTTAATTTTGTCAGCAGTGTCATTAAGTAAATGTACATTTTGTTTTAAAAAAATTTAAAATATTTGGTTTTTAAATAATTTTAATGTAGATACTAAACAACCTGTTCAAACCACTTTGATTTAATGGTTTTTAAATATAGGACAATTACATTTTTTGTTACGCACAATCTCCAGCAGCGAGCGCCTTTGTACATATACTAGACACGTGTAAAATGTTAATATAATACTACTTTGTTTTTACGATGTGACTGTTCAATAATTGGATCACAGATATTGCGTTAATTTATTGAGTATCAGCTCACGATGTTTTAATCTGCTCTGTATCTACCCGACCAAAAATAATTATTTATATACCGTTAAATTAGTATGTGGGACACATTTGTTTAGCTACCAAATCTGAAATATGACTGTTAAATTCGCATTTCGGCTGTGCTTATTATTTTTTGACTAGTTCACAAAATGCGAAAATGATTCATTTTCAAAACAAAAGTTTTCAATACATTATTTTCACTTGTAATGCTGCCAATCAAATTTAAGAAATCAAAAGAACAATTAAAAAAAAACCACTAGGTAAAATCAAAATAATAGGCATAGTCCATAATTTGAACATAGTTCCTTTAAATAAACAAACAGGGAATTTTTAAACTAAACTGATGAATATTTTGTATTACAGTCATTATATTTTTGAATTCAGATTTTATGTATTGAAATTTTTGCGATACTGTTATAAAGATATTTTTCATTAAATTAATGGTCCGCCTCCGTAATGTAGTCAGCATATTTGGCTACCGCACTGGAGGTCCCGGGTTATATTCCCAGGAGGGATAAAGTAATATATTATAAATATAATTGGAAATTTCACTCTTGTATTTATTTTTTATTATCCTGGACTGTTAACTAAAGTATAGGGCTGATCACCTTGCCTTCATGCGATATCCTAAAAAAATACAGAACATTTCAGGAATACAAAACATGGTATTCTCCTTACGAAGGATAACCGTTCCCTTGTTAAGTCAACTATAGACTATGAGATAGATATCGGGTTAACTAGATGACCCAATGAGGGAATAAAATTCCAATACCGATAGTTGTGAAGTAGAGTTTTCAAATAATATTACACAAAGTTAATTATGAATAATAAGGAGAGTGTTTTTGTTATAAAGTAAGGTGGTGGAAAATTATCAGAAAATGATTGCTAGTTCTTAGACTTTGGTTTATTCCATAATTAAGTCAGTAGGTAGCTCTAAGTGAGTGACTACTTTCTGGAAGAGACTAATCTAGAATGAACTTACCAGACTATACGGGTATCTACACAATTGTAGCTATTTTGTTGTCACCACTGTGACACCAAAATACCAAATTTATTTTTCCTTTTCATAAAGTTAAAAATTGTTCTTAAATACAAAATATACAAATCATGAATTAAGAACAATTCGGCTGTCAAAACTCAAAACACAGTAAGGGACGTTTTTTTTGTAGTACGTTTTTTTGCATTTTTAGACTAAGTAGATTCTACTCTTATTATTTTGGACTAGTCCAAAAATGAAAAAAAAAGTACAACAAAAAAATGTCCCTTACTGTGTTTTAATTTTGGACAGCCGAATCGATGTGATGTTAGGTTATTTAAAAACCATGTTGTGACATCCAATTGAGCTGAAGCATGTTTTGATTTTTCTTTTACTCAGGAACCTTGGGAGCTCTTGGAATGGGAGCACTGGCTATGCTGGCCGGAAAGGCCTTGATGACCGCTTTGATGTCTCTGATGCTCTCCGCCATCATTGGCCTCAAGTCGCTGACCTCTGGAGGCCACAAATCCACCACGTACGAGATTGTGACCAAACCTATCTACTCCCAGAGCCACAGCCACTCTTCGAGCCACGAGGACGTCCACGGAGGTCACTCCGGATACGGCCACTCAGGATACGGCAGGTCGATGAACATCGAGCTTCCTCAGCACCTCAAGAAGGAATAATACCAGACAAGCAAAATAATACAAATATTTACAATGTCATTCACAGTATTACAATTTAGTCTCTTGAAGATCAGGTTATCAGAATTATGACGGTTAATTTTTGATCTATACTAACTTGACACGTTTTTTTTCATTAACACATAAAAATCCTCCTTTATATTTTTTATGTTTTTTTTCTTGAATTCTCTTATTTAGACGATTTTTTTTCTTGTGTTTTTTTATTGTTGTATTTTTCTTTCTTACTTAGACGTGATAATCTGATTTCAAGAGAGAAAGTTAATTTATTATTAGTACTAATTGAAGCGAATTGGACGAGGCACTTTAATTTATTTAATTAGAAATCAGTTTCCATTTTTCCCATTGAGATTAATAATTTATTGTAAATAAGATTCGTAATTAAGATATTTATTATCACTGTTACCATTTTTTGTTTGTTTTTGTTCGTTATTATTTTTTCTTGTTTTCTCTTACCGTTTGCTTAACTGCAACGATGATGTTTTCTTTTTGTTTCTTCAGTCATTCTTTTTTATTTTCTTTTGTATATTTTTTTGTTATTTTAATATTTCTGTAAAAAGACACTTTTTGTATTTTTTCCGTTTTTTTCTAGTCTGTGTTCATTTTTATTTTGACTTAGTTTTTTTTTATTTTATTATAATTTAGTTTTTTTTTGTTGCTATATTTTTTGTTTACCAATTCTCCTGTGATTTTATTTTGCTTTAATATTTTCAGTTTTTTTATTTTCTTTTTTTTTCATTTTTTTATTTTATTTTTGTTTCCTGTTTTTGTTTTATTTATGTTTCCGCCGAATAAAATATATCGAAAAAAATATTCTTTTATTTCTATCAATTTATTTTCAATCATCTTTTCTATGTACATCAAGTATAAGAATGTAAAATTTATTTTTAAACGTAAAAAATGTTAGATGAATACCAAAATAACTTTAATTTATACCTGACGATTTGTTAAAAATGCTTTTTCTGTGACAGGGTTAGGAACATAATTTATTTCCAAGAATACAAAGTTGTATTTACTATACAATAAAAATTAAAAAGGAAATGGTTTTTAAGATGATGTGGATATTAGAAGCCAATGGTTCAAAGTTTGGAATGTGTGAATAGAAGAAAGGTTAGGAACAACCAAGATTTGTTTGCATGAACACATCAATGATAAACTGAGATCTTGTCATGTATATTCATCTTAATTGATAGGTAAACGTATGATGTATATATGATGATCGAAGTATGGTCAAGGAACTTATATGTTGCATTTTATCCCATCTACTTGTACCTGTAGGATTAATAAAGTAATGAAAAATAAAACTAATTTTAATTTTAAACTTATTCATTAGTATAATTACGTTAGTACCTAAAACAAACTTTTTTATTGAACTGAGTATAATTATTTATGAAATCAGCATTAATTATAATGATTTAAATGTACAAATAAAACACGTGTTTAAGACCATTTTTGTACTTGTGTTTAACACATGAGTTTATTAATATAAACGTGATTGGTTTCGAGAACTACAAATGTTTTCTTGAACAGGTGAAAATACAACTGACAAGCAATCAATAAATATATTACTTTTTGACATCTCATCAAAGATGAAGAAGAATATGGAAGTCTGGGCATTTACGGGGCTGGTTAATGTCATAAGCTGGTTTAAGTGATCACTTTACACACGTGTAACATTCACTAATTCTACCCATTATTGACAACCACATATATTGCTAGAATCCTTCACACGATAAAATAGATCAAATTTTAAATTTTGAAATAAAAATTACGATATTTCATTGAAAACTACTTTTTTTATAAAAAAAGTTTTCTTACTTACGGTTTATTTTTTTAAATTATTCACTTGGGCAAAGAAAAATGTCGGTATTCCATGGTTAACTATAATTTGTTATATTTTTATTTGAAATTTATCCACCTCCGTGGTGTAGTGGTCAGCGCATTTGGCTACCGCGCTGGAGGTTCGATTCCCAGAGGGGTCAAAATAAATATGCGTGATATTAACTCTCATATTTATTTAATATCACTCTGGACTGGTACAAGAAGCGCTGGGCTGATCACCTTGCCATCATGTAATTAACGATCAAGATAACACTGCGTCGCTACGAAGCAGAGCCCTATGCACCATTGGGTGTGGAAAGGGGTTAAAACAAAAGAAGAAATTTTTTTTAAAATTTAAGAAGAAATGCATAATGAAAATAATATATTTTATTATTTTTAACTGTGAAACAGTTACCATTCTTCTTATGATTGATAACTATGTTATTTTATTAAAATTAAACACTTGAATAATCCCCTTATCGAGTTTTATTTTTATTTACGACTTGTTTCGAAAACGACAATTGTTTTCATCTTCTGGTACAAATTAAAACTAACGAATACAAATATAGTTAGGTGTATATATAGGTTAATAAATATAGGCAGGGATTACTTCGTTGACAACATCTAAAAAACAAATTTCCATTAAACTTTTGGGAAAAAATACTAGTTAATAATAATAGTAAATATTTTATGGAATCATCGAGGTACTTTTTTTTGGACAGGTAAAATACTACCCTTAAACCAGATGATTAAGAAAATGTACCATGAATTTTTATGGGTATAAATTACGGGATATAATTTAATTTTTCGATCTTTATTTTCACATCCTACTCTCATAGTTTAACTATTAGCAGTGCCAGTAGCAGCGCTAATTACCTGTGTAGTAATAATTTGAAAAACCAGAAGAAAAACTACCCTTTTTATCACATCAATAACAATCTGTACATTTTTTTAGGAAACGATTTTATATACATAATTATGTCGTTTTCTTGTTAAGCATAATTTGACGCTCATCTCACAGATGGCGCTAGTTATTTGGAAGTGTAATTTAATGAAAATGAAAAATAGCGGATTTATTACTAACTATTGATTTAGGTCAAATAATTTACCTTATTTTTTAAATATTTGAATCATATTATTATGCAAAGTGAATACCAAATTAATGAATTAAAAAAAATAAATAAAGGAAAATTAAGTTCATTACTTGTAGTTTTATTATTTTCAAAAACGCTGCCAAGACTTGTCAGAAAAAAACTTAGATATTAAAATTTCATTGAATATATGGACATTAAATAATTTCAAATTTTAATGAATTTTACTGAAAAAAATATGCACATGTAAACTTCAGTTTTATGAGTGTAGTGTAGATTTTCGTCGCTGCTCATGTTCGCTGCCATAAACCAATCAAATTATTCTGCGTGTCTTAAAAAAGTAATTAGGTTTTTCGTTAATTGGGTATTTTCCTTCCGCATAAATAAAATGCATTTTATGTGGAAAAAAAGAAATATTATAGTTACACCAATTAAACAAGGTCAGTAGGTGAGTTTAATTAAAAATTAATCGAAATGAATTTATGATCTAAATGTATTAGTTCATAATAAATAATTATTGTTTTATTGTTTTGCATTTTTTTAAAAGATGAATTGTATTTTATTTATTGGCTGGAATGATTGATTAGCTCGCTTAACATATAAATAACTGAATTAAGAAAATAAGTATATCAGAAGATTTTAAAAAATTCAGAAATGCATACTAAATGAAACATATGTTATTCACAACATTTAGAGTGTGTGCAAATACCTACGTGTTCAAAAATCTGGATTACCTCCGCTTAGAACTTATTATTAACAGTTTATGACATATCGCTCACTCCTTTCAAGAACTTCATAAATCAAAAATCGTCAATTTTGAGTTGTGCATGTTTTCGGAATATCCAGAAAATGTACTATATCCCAGCAAAAGAGGCATATTTTAAACTTAATATTTACCCGCTCCAGGGCAGAAAATGTTGTTTTTGCATTTTAAAGAAAACATATTGTTTAATTATTTTATTATAAATACTAAATATTTTTCAAATGGAGTAAAAACATCCAGGTTTTACCTAAAAAGATCTGTTGCACAGTAAAAAGTTCAATAAGTGGCTTGATATTTATTTTTAAAACATTGTGTTATATTTTTAAACTTTAAAAACGTTCTCCTGAAAAATTAAGTTTTTTGATTTATGACGTTCTTGAAAGTAGTGAGCGATATTGTCATAGATAAAGAAGAATATGGAAGCCTGTGTATTTATAGGGCTTATGACCTGTCATAGGCTGATGAAGTGATCACTTTACACACCAGCAACATTTACCAATTCAACCGATGATTGACAACCACAATTACTTATTTATTTTTTTACAAAAATGATAATAAAATTAGTATATAACCACTCACCGAGATTTTTGCATCTACCGGTTTCGAGACGTATCCATCTCTTCGTCAGGACAATCACTAACACAGCATGCAAACAATACTACCCTTCACCACCATAGCACCATTTACATACTTAAAAATACATAAAATGTTTAACACATGCGACTTTCGGTCGACCCGAAGACCAACATGCTCTATAGTTTTCAATACAGACATGCGTTACGAGCCGAGGTTAAACGTGCGATTAGTGAGTGGTTATTATTAGGTGAGTGGCTATATACTAATTTTATTAACATTTTTGTAAAAAAATAAATAAGCAAAAATGACAAACCGCAAAGTAAATGCTTTAAATATTAATAATTATTTTTTGACATCTCATCAAAGATGAAGAAGAATATGGATGTCTGGGCATTTACGGGGCTTACGACCGTCATAGGCTGGTTTAAGTAATAATAAAAATGAAAATGGTATTTTCTGGCGTTTCTCATGTGTGTGATTATAATCCAGGATTCGGATCTCACATATTAATATAAGAGTTTCTGCTTAGTACAAAGCTTCTTTACATCTCACCAATAGATGTCTCTAATGAAGTTCTAGTGATTCATGAACAAGGTTTCTAAATTGGTTCATATATATAGAACTTCCAAGAATTTGAGTAGTGTGGTTGTCAATAATGGGTAGAATTGGTGAATGTTACACGTGTGTAAAGTGATCACTTAAACCAGCCTATGACGATCGTAAGCCCCGTAAATGCCCAGACTTCCATATTCTTCTTCATCTTTGATGAGATGTCAAAAAATAATATGAAAATAACTCCTGTAATTGGAGATAATCCAGATTTTGTGAACAAGTATTTGGACACACTCAAAATGTTGTAAATATTAATAATATTGAGAAGACAACCACAATACTCAAAATTTTGGAACTCCTAGATATATTCATCAATCTCGTGGCACAGTAAATATAAATGTACGTATGTAACTGTTCTGTAAAATTTCCAAATAAAAAAAATTAAAAAAAATAGTGGTATGACGGAAAAATTGTATTTAAAATGCAAAGAAAAAGCAACATCGCTTATCCTTTTTTTTAACGCCTAAGTTTTTTCATGATATCTTAGGTGTTTAGATAGGAAAAAAGAAAAGAAAGAATCTGTCGATTATTTTCAACACCCTAATCTACAAAAGCCGATATATCCGCTGCTGTGGTTATTTATTAAAAATACCTCACATGTTTTCATACACTTTTAACATACGAAAAAGTGTGTCCGTCGAAATTGAACCAGCGAACGTGAAACCATTAAAAAAACCGCTACTAATTGCATTTTTTGCTACCATTAGATTTTAAATAATGGTTTTATATTGAAAATGAAATGTGTTATTTGCGGTTTGAGATGAAACATTTCCCCCTCAATTGTTTGGTGAGATTAGACTTTCTCTTCGGTTTTATTGTGCTTATAAACGATTCTGATATTTCCAATTTTTTGTATCCAAATATTTCTTCAAAAAACTGGGTTTGTCCACTTAGGAGTTATTTATACTGATATCGCAACATACATGAATAATAAATATGGGTATTTGCAAGGTTTCAGTCCGCCTCCGTAGTGTAATGGTCAGCATGCTCTTCAGCTTCTGGAGGTCCCCGGGTTCGATTCCCAGGGGGGTTTAATAAATATAAGTGATTTTTTCACTCTAATATTTATTCAATATTACACTGGACTGGTACCTGAAGTGGAGGGCTGATCACCTTTCCTTCATGTGTAATCGATCGAGATAACACTGTGTTTATATGAAGCAGTGCCCTATGCACCATTGAGGTGCGGTAAGGGTTTTATTATTATTATTTGCAAGGTTTACGACCTGTCATAGCCTGGTTTAAGTGATCAATTTACACACGTGTAACATTTACCATTCTACCCATGATTGTCAACCATGTTTCACAAATTTTGGAAGTTATATTTATTATTTAATTAATACCTTCTTTCACATGCGATTTCTCGGCACCATTTGTGGTAGAGTTGAGTTTTTTTGAATATAGCAGAGACTTTCATGAAGTTTCAATATTCTTCCCGAATTATGTTACGTATTAGGAAATATTTAACAAAAAATGTGATTAAAACGATGGTCAAAATAAATGATAAATTTCAATTTTCAATTTTTGTTTTGAGGCGTGAGTTGTCTCATATATTGTAATGGACTTCGTTTTCATTGTTTTAGCTTTTGGTTTGATTAAAATCTTTGGGTGAGACCATATGACAGAAATATCAGTTTGCTAGAAAAGATTGTCAATACATCAATAACGATATAAATAATTGACACACAAACTTTAAAAACTTTATGAATAGTGTACAGGCTTTTATTTTATTTCGGATCGTTATTTAAAGTAACTAACTAACTAATCATTACGCCGCTTCTCCGCAGGGGTAGGCAGAGAGAATAGAACGCCGCACCACTCTGTCTTTGCAAATATGCATCTCCTCATACATACCCGCCGATTTTTTCTACTCCTAACCTGGCCGCTTTCAAGTATTTGGTATACCTGATCGTGCCAAGTTTTTCTCGGTCTTCCTCTGCTCTTTTTTCTAATAACATTCGCCTCATAGATTTGTTTCACCGTTCTTTCCTCACTCATTCGTTCTGCATGTCCATACCATCTCAACACACCTTTCTTAATTTTATCGATAATTCTTGTCTCAGCTTTGCATCCCTTCCTTATTTCACTATTCGAACATCTATCATACATCGTTTTGTGGCATATTCTTCTGAGAGATCGCGTTTTGACTGCATCCAGCCTACTTTCATCCTTCTTTTGCCAAGTCCACGATTCACATTCATACATTAGGGTAGGAACCAGGACTCCGTCGTGTGCTGCCAGTTTGGCTTTCGCTATCCTTATTTAAGCTATTTACATATTACTTAAAATATGAATCTATTAATATTTACTATGGTCATTAAAATTTATCTGGTTGTCAAATGTCTGTTTTTTTAAATACAAGTATAAAATAAATTAAATCTAACAGAACCTGTCTTAGAATAATTTAAGTATCTTCACATGTAATTTATATGGAATACCAGTTTGTAACTGATTTAATAAAATAACTACCTTCCAACATATCAATTCGTAATTTATTAGTAAACTTTTATCAATAACTTTCACTCATAATAATTTATTTTGACTTTCAGATGGCTTGCTGTTTAGATTTGCATATAATTTTTTTATTACCCTTGTTCCCATTTTGAGAACATTAGACTACCGGCGGTGGATCTGATGAAATCAATGAACCCCCATTAAATAATATGGACATTTTGTTGACAAAATATCCAAAGTTTATTAGTTTCTGGGTGAAGTTCAACATTTTCAAGGCAAAGTTCACAAATATATGTGTGAAGTTCACTAGTTTGTGAGTGAAGGTTGCCGTTTCTAGAGTGAAGTTTACATTCACAATCAGTATTATATATCATGAAAGTTTTTCTCAGATACTTTGTGGCACAATTTATAAACTTTATAAAATTAAACAACAGTTTTTTAATCACTTTTTTAAGTTTTTTGTAAGGGAATGTAATTAATTATGAGTATTTTAATGATTTTAATGCTTTAGAATTTGATAAACCCTGATTAATACAAAGTTCTTGTCGAAACCGGTAGGTTAAAGTTACTAATGAAAAAGTGGTTAAAACTAAGTTGTTTAATTTTATAAAGTATTTTATTTATTTATCAGAAGTGCACCTTCTGGGTGAAGATCATAATGCTTTCGGTAAAATTCCCAAATTACAGATAAATAGATTAATTAAAACTACTTACAGCACATTTGAAAATGCATTGATGGCACAATGTTCAATATGACCGATCTAGCTTTACTTTTATACTTTTTTTTATTTTTTATATTTGAATATCAAAACTTCTTAATTAATAACCGGTGCAATTTTCTACCTACCTGTTTTATTTTTAGGTTCAAATATGTATTATGTATCACGTCGCAAAGTTGATGAGCAGCGTGACACTAAATTTTAACTCCTAGTCAGTTGCGGATCAACGCCCGGTTTGATTAGATATTTGTCGGACTTTAGTGGTTATAATATTTTTAAAAAAAAGCGTTTTAAACACATTATATTATTTTATTTATTCTAAAAAAAATACTTAATATACTCATATCAGTACGTAAATCCATTCAATTTATAAAACATGTAAAAAAAAACGGGGCGAAAACTCTTTGAAATAAATGTATATAATAAGTTGCATTCCTTAGTATTTCAATACAGTAATCTACATTTCAAAGTTGTTTTCCATATAATTTTCACTACCCGAAACTAAAGCCTACTGAATGGACTAACTTGTTACCAAATATAATTTCAATTGTTATTTAAATAACTTTTTTATGCCAATAATAATCTTATCAGTATTAAAGTAAAACCAGATCGGTCATATTACACACTGTGGATGGGTGTGAATACCGTTCAGAAGATTTTGTTGAATAAAATTTAAACAAGAAATTCATTTAAAAAATAAACGGATACTTTAAAACCTTTAATGTTTTCATTAATTGATTCGTTAGTCTCTTTTTAGTAATATATTTGCTTCTTTTATTGAAATTTCACTTGGTAATTTCACTATATCTTAAAAAATCATTTTGGTACTGATAAGAAATGTATCAAAACACGTGTCACAATAGATTAAAATATATAAATAAAACCCTTATACGTACCCAATGGTGCATAAGGCACTGCGTCATATAAACGCAGTGTTATCTTGATCGTTTACACATGAAGGAAAGGTGATCAGCCCTCCGCTTTAGGTACCAGTCCAGGGTAATATTAAATAAATATTACAGTGAAAAAATCACTTATATTTATTTTACCCCCCTTGGGAATCGAACCCGGGACCTCCAGAACGGTGGCCGAGCGTGCTGACCATTACACTACGGAGGCGGACGATTAAAATAAACTGAAGAAATTTAAAACTTTCACAATGTGTTAAGGGTAAAACCTTTTAGCGTAGATAAAATGTTTTATACTTTTCTCTTCTCACGCTTCTTAATAACTACGCACATTCTCTTATTGAAACCGGTAGTAAAGAGCCACTTTAAAGAGTCAAATAAATCCAGATGTATTTTTTCAATAACAATTAATCATTGATACTATTAAGATGAGAGTCTTTTTAAAATGATTTACGAAAACGCTCTTATTTTGCCTAATGATGTAATATAATATTAGAAGAATCTTAAATTCCTGCATTGGAAATATATGGGT